>NC_051187.1:78661593-78961593 GCF_015220075.1 Falco rusticolus | reverse complement strand
TCCTGAGTATGCTCATCAGCAGTTTGCCTGAGGGCTTCACAATACTTCTAAATAAAGGCCTTTTTTGTTGTGTTTGTTTTTTTTAATAAAAAATCATGTGTTTTAGATACTGTTCCTCTGTAGGCACAGAAAATGTGGGTGCACACAACATTCATCAAGTGTTTGTCTTCCACCTTTTTTTCTATTTTGTCAAAAGCAGATTTTTTTGAAGTTAAATAACCAAATGGCAGGTGAAAGATTCAGTACAGCAAACTCAGTTGGATGTTTGTTCCTCTTTCGCTTTGGATAGTAACTAGTAGTTAGTCTTCGCCTCTAGTTTCTGTTATTTCAGTTTAAATGGTAACTTGTTATTTATATGTGTTCCTTCTAAGTTTTCACATTACATTTTCTCTAGTCAGGCCTTTTTCAATTTTTTAAGTTACTTCTTTCTATGAGGTGCTAGATTCAGTGTCAGGTGAGCTCTCTGTTTAGAGAAATCTGCCAAAGAGATTGATTTGTACTACTCTGATTAGTACTGAACACTACTGCCTGCCTTGCTCAGGGCTATATTATGTGTAGATGATAAAGAACTTTATTCTGAAAGCACTCTCATCCAGCAACGTCTTTAATATGTTTTCTGTCTGAAATAGTGAGCTTGTGGGCAAGTTCAGACGTGTCTATTCTGTTCTTGGTTTGAATGTGTACTGAAAACGGTGCTCAGAAGAGATGTGGGCAGTATTAGGTAAAATTATCACAAAAGTTGAAATTACTTACTCATTTTCTTAGGTACCTGTTCATATAAATGGTGCTTAAGGTGCAAAATCAGTTGGACATTTTAGGAAGTATTGGCTGTTTTCTTGGAGGTGATCTGAACTGAAAGTGATGGTAAAGACTCTGTGTTGCTTTTTCAAGATGGAGAGAAAGGCATTGTATGTCTGGATCAAATTCAGGTTGGCTACTCGTATTCTGCCAGTTGCATAAGAACACAAGCCAAAGAAGAGATCCTCTTTGAGCAACAGTAGAGCTTACCTAAACAAGATATTACCAAATTATAATGGAAAAAATGGGTTTGTTCAGAACTATTTAAAAAATACTTGCCCTTTTAGAAAGTTTAAGAGGTGAGATGAGAGGATCCTTGGAAGGAAAACCAAAACCTTGGGAGTTAACACTTTTCAACCCCCTGCTTCCAACCTGATGGAAGAAAAAGAACAGGGGTACTTGCAAAGAATGATGATTTTTTTCCCCTCAAAAACTGTACTATTATTTGAGCTAAAGCTCTTGAATATTACAGCTTGCTTATTCAAAATTTTTGTCTAACAATGTGTTTTGAGTTAGCTTAATTTAATGTGTTTATTGGCTACTTGTATGTCCTTAATGTTGCGTTAACTATGTCAATGTAAGTCCAGGCTGTTCACATGGTTTTCCAACTTCTAGTTCAGAAGCCTTTTGCTATTTGATGGTTTTGCTATTTTTTTAAGACAGAAAATTAATGCTAAAAGATACAGTTCTTACTTGGAAAATAAAAGGGAAGAATCTCTGTGAATGTGAGTGAAAAATGTCAGTCATAGTTGTGAATATATGGGGTTTTTTCAGTTCCTTTGGGGGTGGAGCATGGCAGAAGCTTCTGTTCTAGACTCAGGTGTAATGGACTATAGGATCTTAGATCACATTGAAGCGAATGTTAAACAGATTTTGCGAAGTAGAAGCTTTTCATATTGTACTCTGCATTGCTTGTAGATATGCATTCTTTGATTCTGTGAATGTTACTCCCTTCACGTTACACTCTTGCGGTGAGTTGACTAGCCTTGGCCTTTCCTGGACTATATCCAGTGTTACTATAGGGACATTATTTTTGATGGGCATAGACTTTGCCCAAGGAGAGCTTTGCTATTTCTGTAATTACAGAACCATTTGGAGGAATGCGGTGTGAGGTAGGATTGCCTTGGCATCTTTTCCAGTTCAGATACAAAACAGTTTAATAAAACTCTTAAGTTTCAAGAACTTGCCAGACAAAAAAAAGCCTAAGGTGGTGATATGTGTGAGGAAGGTCTTTTGAAAAGTGGTATTTTTAAGTCTGCAAGACTTGTTCTCATGGCATTTTTTCCCCAGCCTTTTTCTTTCTATCAGTTTCTTTATTTCAGTGTTGTTCTAGGTCCACTCCACTTTTACCTTCCTTTACTGCTTTTCATTCTTTAGTTCTGTTCCCCAGATATTTTCTCAGTGAAAGTTACAGAATTAATATGATATTCCCTGTTAAATGATTAATTCTTTTTCCAAGTGTCTACCTTTCCTTCTTCTTGTGGGCTTGCCTGCTCTCAGCAGCAGTTAATATATTGAAGTTGTGGGACTACAGGTAGTTGTTATACAACTATTGATAAAATGACCAGAAGAGTGCATCATTTTGTTGTATAATCATTAGAAACTATTCTAGCAAGAGTGTTTAAATGGTCACTGTTCACTTTTAAAGTGAAGTTATCTCAGACTCATTATCATTGTGTTCTTCTTTTAGAAAGAAAGAACTTTCAACTACCAAGAAAGATCGAGTGAATCATTGCCTAACAATATGTGAAAACATAGTTGCTCAGTCTTTAAGGTAAGACAGTGTCTCTAATGTATTGCCTTACTATGGATAGCTACTTTGGAGTGTTAGTTATTTGGAGGTTTCCTGATAATTGCTGATGTTAAATGTTCAACTTTTGTTTAAAACTGGAATGGTACAATTTTACTATTTTTTTTAACCAGCCCAAAATCTAAGGAGTAAGTAATGTTTACCCATTTGTAGATTAGGCATGACCTTTCCGCCTCAGACAGAGAAACTGAAGCACAGGGGTCAAATACCTTACCAGATTATGTAGGAAAAGGCAATGATCTTCTGAATCTTAATCCACTGAATGTCCCCTCCCTGTGTATTACTGTGTATCATACATGTGTAGCTGGATTCTGAAACTCCCTCAAAAATAGTGTTGATGTTTGCATAGTGTACATAGTAACTTCCTAATGTTTGTTTATTTAGAAATTCTCCAGAATTTCAGAAGCTGCTGGGAATTGCTATGGAACTCTTTCTCCTCTGCAGTGAGGATGCAGAATCTGATGTCCGGATGGTTGCTGATGAATGCCTTAATAAAGTTATTAAAGTAAGAACTTTCATGTGCTGTACTATCAGATTTTTCCTCTTCTTGATGCAGTGTCCTGTATTAATTCACACTGATGTTCTTTTAGTTGCTTTTCTTATTGTTGATGATCTCTCATACTGTAAGAGATTAAGTAAGCTGCTTTGCTGAATTGTGTACATGCTCTTAGGTGAGCTTTTTATGCCCAGATAAAGATACTTGTCTTCTGTCATTCATAGTTCTAATGCATTCTTTTCTTCAGTCATTCATTAACCAAAACAAGAACATGGGCTTTTCTAAAATAATTTTGTTGTATGGGAGGAATACTCTGTTATATTGCTCTGTAAACATAAAGATACTTAATGTGAGGAAATGTAAAAATATTATTAAAAAGCTGACTGAAAAATGTAATGGCTTTTCATTCCAAACTAGTAGTATGCTGTAATTCAGGTAGTGTGATTTGCTGATATTGGAGGAGGAGCTTTTAGATAATAATAAAGATAAATATGGTGTTCTGGAAGTTAATGTGATCCAGAATAAAGTGCTTGTTGGACAAGAGCAGATGGGCATTCATATGAGGTCAAGCAAGGTCTAAATCTTGATTCAAGTGTCTCAAAATGAGCCTTCTGAGTAATTGCTTTGAGGTGCTGCTTCCAGGACAAGTTTACCTTCATCTGCCCTTTCTTCCCCAGCTCCGCGCCCCCCCCCAGTTTTCTGAAATACTTGACCTCTGAGTCAATGTAATGTACCTGCATAATTGATGTAGTTGATGCAAAGTTTAAGTGCTTTAGAAATACACAAGTAATGATTTTCTTTAGCATGAAGGGGTGTGTAGAAGCAAGCAAACAAAACAACCCTATTTCTGTAAGGATTTCTCTCGGTTAACTTATATTTGTTTGATATCTGAATGAATTAAGTGTTGGGAGTTGAGCTTGTGGCTGAAAGTTGTATGGAGAAAGCTTACTGATTATGTAGTATATCTCATAATGATAGGGAATGAGGAAGTGCAAGTGTCTTGGTTTTTTTTGTTTGTTTTGCCCTGTAGCACTTTGCTGTGTGTGTTCTGGTTTAAAAGTTTTTCCATCTGCCGGAGTCCAGCACTCTATGAAATGTATACACCATGATGTAACTTAATTTGCTTTAAAAGATCTCTGAAACATTTCTCTTTCCACCAAACTCTTCTGTAGGCTTGGTATAAAATTAACCTTTTTAATAATTAACAATCTATTTAATATTGTTGTTTTCTGGCAAGTTTCAAGATACCTTGAAAAACTTAAGGGTTTTTTTCCTTTTCAAATTTTTGTATGGTACTTCCTGTTTTAAACATTACTGTGATTTTTAAACGACAGTCTTCTATCAGTCATTAAGCTTGCCAGTCGACTGGTCACAGCTATGAAGTGGTCATAGTTGTGATATTCCAACCACTTGGAAGCATCAGACTTATCAAAGCTGGTCATAGTTTGTGTTCTATTTCTGGTTTATGCTTTGTGAAAGCAACATCTTTAGGCAGACATGCTCTTGCATATAAATGCAGAGACAAAAAGATGGGCAGCTTTATTTTTGATTGTGCAAGTAGCAGTCATGCTTGTGAGCTGGGCCCCTAAGCTTGCCTATTAGTCAACGTTTAACTTTTTTAGTACCTCAGGCCTTTTAGAGGCTAATTCTTTTGCCAGAAAGATGCTTTATATTTTCTCTCTTTAAATATAAGAATACAGATGTGTTACTTGTGTAACTGTGTCTGTCTGGAGTTTATGCGTGTTAGTATAATTAAGATGCTAACACTTCTGTGTAGACATGACTATAAACTGAAACGGCAAATAAGTTTAGGTAAACACTCTCTAGGTCGTCTTCAAGTATCACTATGCTGACCTGTCAGAATATCACAAACAGCATAAAGGGCTCCATGTTTAATTAGCCTTGGTGATATCTATATTTAAAAGAAAAAATACCAAGTTGGGAATTAACAGGTTTCTGTGGGTAAGGTGTTACTGAAGCTGTCATGTTTCTGAAGCTGATGTATAATGTAGTATTCTCTGTGCTGACGATACTGTGGGACTGATACAGATTGGAGTACAGTTGGTCTCAGTAACTGTGATTTATTATTTGTAGTAATTTGGATTGACTGTGCTTATAGTTTTTTTTTCTGGTTAGGGTGACTTGCTAGATTCTAGCCTGCTAAAAAGATAGGTACGCAAACTCCAGTTGAGTGTGGTGTAAGGACAATTTATCCTTGAAGCCAAATAGTACCTGGTGCCTTTTTGTGTTGCTTGATATCCTTATATACAGGGGCAGCGAACTTCTCATAAAACTTAAATCTCACCTATATCACAAAACTTATCCCTACCTACTGTCATCTAGGCACCTGCAGTTAGTAGTTGGGGTGCTTATGACAATAAAGATACGAGCCAGGTAAGATTTTTCTGGGGAAGGTAGTACCATTTTATTATGATGATTGGTATAATTGGGGGTAATGAAGTTTTGGGGCACAGAGTTTTAGTCTAGGGGAATCATGCTGTGGAGGAGCCACAGGTACTTCACTGACCATATTAAAGCAGTTGCGGCCTCTACATCAGCATGTGCCATGTAAAATTTTGTAGTCATGAGGAATCCTTTGAAGATGTGAGCTTAATGGCTGGTGGTCAAGAAAACAGATAGAAAATTAGGAGTTACTGGGCAAGGACAGAAGAATGGAATACTAAACATTATAGCACTTACACCACGGTGTGAAGCTTTCATTTAATCTGAAGAATTGGGATGTTCATAAATAGGAACAAAATGTAAGAGAAAGGGTAATCATTTGTATACAAAATATTCTATAGGAAGAGATTGTATATAAGCAGAACTGTTTTAATATTTTTTTCCTTGTCTGCTGTTTTAGAGACTGAGAGGGAATGATCGAGTTGAGCTGAAGAGAAAATTACTACTTTTGGGTGCTTGCTTTGATTTCATGTATCCCTAGTTCTTAGCCAGACTGCAGGTTCAAACTACAATGTGTGCTCTGGCACAGCATGCTTGATTAGATCTTGGGATGTGATACATACGGTGTCCAAAACACCTTGTGGTAATAAATGGGTGCAGAAAATAGGCTGATTCATGAAAGAAGGGTTTTTCAAAGGCTGTTAAAGGTAATGGTACAAGCACAGCCTCAGTTTGAGAAGTAGTAGAGGACTACTTGATGCTGGGGATGTACAGCAGGGAATACCTCTTGCTGCTTGTGAATACTATTTTTGTGTTTTAATGTTCTATTAATGAGTATCTATTCCTGGTCGTTGCCAGAAAGCATGTTAGGTTGGCGCTGCCTGTGGTCTGATCCCATATGGTCTTTTTTTAGGTAGAATGGGTAAAGCAGTCAATATATAAGTGCAAATAACTGTTTGTAAAATTTGTTCACAGTTCTGTTTTGTGTTTGTGGGAAAGATAAAGGTGTCTGTCTTTTAACACTTTTTTGGTTATACATCAAATATAGGGGCAGTTAGATAGTTTTGTGCCTTTTTCAAAGCTGTTTTATTGCAAGTGTAACATTGTTCCTGTAAAGTGCCCCCTCTCTGATACAGTACATTCTCAATGCATTTTATTGCAGGCTTTGATGGATTCCAATCTGCCTAGGTTACAATTAGAATTGTATAAAGAGATTAAAAAGGTGAGTTTCTTCCATGTTCTTCTGAAATAAGGTATTTATTAAGTGTTTTAGTATGGTGGAATGTGGCATTAGTGTGAATAAATAGTGTATGTCTTTTAATATCAAGGTCAAAGTTTCACTTAGGAAGGATTTGTGACTGTTTAATGCATTATTTTACCCATTTCCTCACTATTGGCCCCATTGTTTAGATTTAACCAGTTCCTGAAAGCTTATCTGGCAGAAAATGCATGAGCATTTGGTGTGAACAGCAGTCTGAGTTAACCTTAGTGACTCTGCACCCAAATGATTCATGATTTCATGATGTTTATATTCATATTCATGATGTTTATTGACTGAACTGGAAAGAAAAACTTCAAGCAAAGTGTGGTGAAAAGTAGGTGGAGGGCAGTGATGTTCCTAATTTGACATAACTTCTTGGAGGAATCATTTGATTAAGACCTGAAGTGGCCTGATAAAAAATTTTAACTACTTTGTGAATGTGTGATGGGTACTTACAGCTTCTCTAAGAAGTATGTGTAAAAATACTGAAGCATCTCTCTTTGCACCAAAACTCATGATTTAATATGTCCACAGGAAGAATTTTAGTAATAGCTTTTTTGAGGTATACAACTACAAAAGAAAAATTACGTGTTCAGGACAGTGTCACTGAAATCATGTGTCTATATAAATATATAGCAAGGCTTGTGTAGAGAGAAAATACAGCTGTTACTTATTAGACAGCAATGCTACTGCTTTTTGTTACATTTCTTTGGAAATGATAGAACTCCTAGGAAAGAAAAAGTAACAAAACCAATGTGGATAGCTTATCTTCTGTCAGGTACAGGGCCTGTAAGTAGTCTGCATCGATATGTTACTGTGTGGTTGTGTCTTAATGTCATACAAAATTTTTGAGGGTATAGAAATGGACATCTAGCTAATGAACAGAAAACAGCCAACATAAAAATCGTTTTGAAGGCTCCACATTATGACAGGTGCAGGAGGAAATAGTTATTCATGTGGCATGTGCTTCTTGAATAGTTGCTCTCAGATTCACGGCAAAGGCAAGAGAGAGATAGCAGGCATAACGGAAACACCCAGCAGACTGAATTTTGTTTGTGCATCAGTTGGATCACTTTAGGAGCCATGTCAGAATCTGAAGTTTGACTGCAAACCTGAAAAATGCACGTTTTGTAATTCAGATGCAAGGCTTTTTTGCTTGTCCTGCTAACATGACCATGAGCCTTTGATACACTAGCTAAAGAAAGAAAGAAATAACAGTTTCTAAACATCTCTGCTCTGTCTTCAGAGGTGCTTGATTTGAGTAGCATTTTGGTTAAGTTCAAACTACATTAGATACACAATTTTTCCTAGACATCTATTGACTTCCATAGTTTTTTGTATTTCCAACAGTACTAAAGAACTGTACTATATCCTTAGACACCAGGTCTAAAGGCATTCAGGCTCAAGTCAGGTGCACAGCTGAAGGTGTCAGTACAGACAAATAGATACTAAACTTCAGGATGCAAGCCATTATGAAGTGATACAGATCAGTAAGTGGATTTTTCCTTTGGTATGCTCAGGAGTTGAACATTATTTATTAGCATATTTCCACTGCTGTCAGTTTCATGCTGCATTTATATCTCTGCAAGTGTTCCAGTGATTTTTAGACTCTGTCATCAGTGTTTCTTTGTTGGTTTATGCCTTTCTCTGTGATATTTTAAGCTGATTTCAGCAGAGTGTTGTCAGACATTTCCTTCTCTTTCTTGGTGTTCCTTATTATTCATTTTTGTTCACTTGGAAAATTCCTTGTACCAGCTAGAAAATGAAGGCAATCATGAAGCTGAGTTGGCTTTCTTTTGGCTAACGGAAATTTATGGCCTCCAGACACCTTCCATTTGTATCTGTTTTAACTGAAATGGTATAAAACGGCATACTATCATACATTTTAGGTATTTTTTAGTAAATGGTTTTGCTTGATGAAACGTAACAATTATATACTTGCGTTTAGAATGGTGCTTCTCGAAGTCTACGTGCTGCACTCTGGAGATTTGCTGAGCTTGCCCATCTAGTTCGGCCTCAAAAGTGCAGGTAAACATGTCCTAGTAAGTGAATTTTCCAGAAAAGATTTAACAAAATACAGATATTACTGTTCTCAAGTTTTAAGTATTCACTTGGGAGGTTGGAAGAATTCCTATCACATTATTCTCTCTGAAGTAGCTTTATTTGATTAGCTGGTTTTCTTTTATTGGAGTTTTAGTTCTGTGCTGTACATGACTTGGGAGGAAGTGGGGGAGAATCTTGCGAAGACAATGATGTATATTTTTTTAAGTGTATTTTTCTTACTTCTATCTTAATGTTTGCAAATTGTATTCAGAAGACTGTTGTCTCGTTTTCTACATTCTGTGTAGCTAACAGGTATGGTTTTTGTTATTTAGTAATACCACAGATTTTGAGTATGAATTTAAAATGTTTAATTAGTTTTTCTCCTTTGCTATACTTAGGCCGTACTTAGTGAACCTTTTGCCCTGTCTAACACGAATAAGTAAGAGACCCGAAGAGTCAGTACAAGAGACACTAGCTGCAGCGATACCAAAAATCATGGCAGCGTTTGGCAATTTTGCAAATGACAATGAGATCAAGGTATCTTTCTTTAACCTATTAGTGCTCCCTGTTATGTTTCAAAACAGAGTAAGTTGTCAGCATTATCAGTCACATTATAGAAGGCAGTTACATCTGCATGTCTGAATTAAGGCAGAAGTTGCCCTTGCTTGATACGTGTTGAGTAATGCTTTGAATGAATGAAAAATACATTTGCTGACTTTTTTTAGTTCACGTGTGTTTTCCTTTTCTTTCTAGTAAGAAGTAAGTTATGTTTGGTTTTTTTAGGTTTTATTAAAAGCTTTCATAGCTAATCTTAAATCCAGTTCCCCTACTATCCGTCGAACAGCGGCAGGATCAGCAGTAAGCATCTGTCAACATTCACGAAGAATGCAGTATTTTTATGCCTGGTTATTGAATGTACTTTTAGGTAAGATTCAGGGGTTCGGGGGAGGGGGGGCAGGGGAGGGGAACGAAATTTGCTTTGGGTATAACTAAGATGAATTTATTTTCCATGTAAGACACTTTTCCTATGTGAGATGTTTTCAGGCAAAGCAAAAGTGCTTAGACTACCAGTTACACTGCTAATGTTTTCTCTGTTTTGTGTGAAGCTAGATGAAGATGTGACTCAAGCTGTTTGTGTGTGTCTGTGTGCTGCAATGCTAATTGAGTAATGTTTAAAAGAAATGGCCAAAGTTAGAGAAGCAAGTGGCTTGTTGGATAATAAAGAGTTCCTGGGATTCTGGAAGAACTTGCTCAGGAGCCTGTGAAGACTTGCATTGTTCAGCAGCTTGGTTGTTAGTGCAGCACGTCTGAGGTGGAGGCTATGACTGCTGTTCTCTGGGTCATGAACACATACATACCCTGTAGCCTTTTTTGGAAGTAGCACCATGTAGATTCTTTGTTGAAAACCTAACTTAGACCAGAAAGTGAATTTTTTTTTTATTTAAAAGCTCATGACTTTGTGTCAGGTATTGCTTCCGTATTTCTTCATCTGAGAAGTTTGCATGGTCTTTATGGTGTTTTGCAGCTTGATGGGATGCTTGTCTGGATTGTAGTGGAAACTTTTGCCTTAGTTTTGCTGCTGATGAGGGGTTCTTTACTATGTAGACTATATTGCAAAAGGAGAGGTAAGGAAGACCAACAGATAAATAAAGCGTTATCCTGTTAGCCTTGCCTCTTTCAAGTATGAGTGAAAAATTGAAATGCTATGTAGTGACATTCCTCATTCTGTGACTTGAAAATGGTATACATCTATGCACATGTTGTTCTTTCCTGCCTCAAATGTTATGTTTTGTAACATCCTGGCAATGGTACTGAATTCAGACAGGAGCAATAATAGGAACTCAATGAATTGATTCTGATTCCCATTCCACCCCCAAGTAGAAAGCTGTGCTACTTTCCATAACTTGTTTTTATTCTTAATAGGTTTTGGGTTTGGCTCTGCTTAACAGGTATACATACAGAACAAGGTTCCCAGTACTTGAGGGAGGAGGCAAAACTGTAAATGTCATTCATTAGGATAGAGGCGCGCGTTTGTGTGAGTGAATTATGTTACGCCTTAGTTAAATGGTCAAGTAGAGAGAGGAAGCCTGTGAGGGGAGCAAGAAAGTCTACATCATTCGGTGAAAGCATCAGGTATTACAAAAAAACATTTTTTGTGATTATTTAGAGTGAGAAGAGGTAGGGAACAGGGAAGGTGAGACAGGATCCTCTGACCATTCTCTCACACTTCTTACTGATTTTCAGAAATATTTCTACACTTTCTATTTCAGAATATTTCTATTTCAGAAATGTTTCTACACTTAGAAAATATTCTTAAGTTGTTACTAGGTTTTGTTTGGGTGTTTTTTTGATGGTGGTTTTTGTGTTCTTTTTTTTAAAGAAGCTATTACATGGATTATGTGAAACTAACACACTATATCTGTTGAAACTAGCCACTGTCAGTAAATGATTTGACTGCTTCTCTTCTACCCACAGGCTTGTTGGTTCCTGTAGAAGATGATCATCCTACTCTTTTAATTCTGGGTGTTTTACTTACACTAAGGTATCTCATACCTTTATTGCAACAACAAGTAAAGGATACCAGCCTGAAAGGCAGTTTTGGTGTAACAAGAAAAGAAACAGAGATTTCACCTTCACCAGAACAACTTATACAGGTAAAATATGAATAATAACCCTAATCTGAAGAGTACTAATTGGAAGGAAAATAAATAAAACATATATAGTATGATAGAGCACTAGTTTGATGTTGAACATAATAAATTCTTTTCTCAAATTCCTGTTCATCTTAGTCAATTTTAATGGACCAGCTGATCCAGTGACTGGGATTTCTGGTCATTACTTATTAATAATTCCAGAAAAATGCATCAGTAGTCCTTGCTAGGTGTTCCCAAAGGAGCTAAAGAACTTCATAATCATTATGGTGTTCTTTGATGTGATTCCTCCTTCTATAACAATGAACAGAAACAGATGTCTAACAAAAAGGCAGTGGAATGGCTACAACTAATTGATATTTTCCCCTTGGAAGAGTGTGGTGAAGATTAGATATAGCAAATATCAGTCATTTTTTTAACGCACCACTGAAATTTAATGTGGTGTATGGAAAGAAATGTAGCATGTTGTGTCTTCATAGAGACTTCCTTTGTTGGGTTTTAGGTTTATGAATTGACTTTGCATTACACCCAGCATCAGGACCATAATGTTGTGACTGGAGCTTTAGAATTATTACAACAGCTCTTTAGAACGCCACCACCTGAACTTCTCCATGCCCTGACTGCTTCAGGGGGCATTGCACAGGTCAGTGTATCCAAAGATGAATCTGCCAGCAGGAACCGCAGTGGGAGCATAGTGGAACTCATAGGTAAGCTGTATTTTTTGTAATTTGAGTAAAAGGAGAGGAACATGTATCAGCAGCTGTATTTCTCAGTGTTAGCCAGAAGTATGAAGGATAAAACAAAATGTATGAAGTTATACATGACTTTTCCCCCCTATCCCCAGTACAGTAAAGGGTTTTTTCCTTCCTTCCTTTAAGTGGGTATACATTTATTGAGTAGTGACAAACGAGTATTTTTTACAGTTTGTGTTGATTAGAGTTTTTTTGCTTACACAGGACAAGTTAACTGGTGACAGATTCCCCACCCCACCCCTTAATGTACTCTCACCGAGCATCTGACAACTGTGATTCATATAAATTCTGATTAGATCAGCTTTTTATTAACTGAGAGCTCCTTGCTGAATACCGAAACCAGCATGAAATTAAAGCATGACTTAAGTTTGTCCATAACTGCTAAATCAACTATCAATGTTCTTGTCTGTCAAGTGCATGTTCTTAAAATTGTCTCTTAACTGCTATTTATGTGTTTCAAAAGAATCAGTCCCTGATTGGATTTCTGTAATGACTTCTGTATTAAACTAATGGGTCATTCTAATATTGCTGCTCTTAGAAGGTAAATTCATTAACCAGAAGAAATCGTAGTGGAGAAGTTTAGAATGTATTTTTTAAAAAGCAAAATTTACACAAGTGGCATAGAAAAAGAAAAAGTCATTTGATGGTGAATGATCCAAAAAACTTGAACTTTAAAAGCAACAAGTTTGCTGTTTCTTCCTGGCTTTTTTTTTTTTTTTTTTTTTCTGGGTTTTTTTTTGTTGTGTTTTTTTTTTTCTTCCCATCTGTGGCTATTAGAATTCCTTCATGGTTTCAGCAGCTCTGTCTTTGCCCTGATGTGTTACTTTCTGTGATTTGCAGCTGGAGGGGGGTCTTCATGCAGCCCTGTTATTGCGAGAAAGCATAAAGGTGATTATTTTCAAAAACAAATCTTTAATTGCATTCCTTTCTGGTTTTTTGTTCTGGGGTGTTGGGGTTTTTTCTTCCACTTCCCCACTTCATTGTCTTGCTGAACTTTGGTCTTTGTTTCACAATTGCCTTTGTGTTATCAGCTGAGCTTAATTACTGTAAATTTTAAAAGAATTCTGATGCAAATTCGGATACGGCAATCCAGATATTCTAAAATTATTCCAAGCAGTATAATTCTTATTTTTGCTGTAGATCACTGGCCAAATTATGATGATAAATATTGATGCGACTTTCACTTCTAAAGAGCATATCTAAAAATAATCTCTCTGAACAGGGCATTCTCCCTTTTTGATGGTAATACTTAATCTTTAATGTAACTCACAAATAGTTCACCTTCCTGGTTTTGTTAGGCCTGGTTATTTTTCTTTCTTCACTAATGCATGTATATGTTTGCATGCTTTGATATGATGCTTTTTTATTTCTTTTTCTGTTCTTGATGATTCATTCTATACATTCTGTGTCTTACTGTGTATATTTTAATTTTTTTCAGTAGGTAATGCATTTAAGCAGGATTTTAATTAATACAATATTCTCTGAAATGTTCTTTTCCCAGTTTGTGAATGAATGTACTTCATATATAGTTAAAAATTTATACTGCCTAAAACCAGTCATATCAGTACCATAATCGGTCTAGCTACACCTGTGTAACAGTTCCATTGCCTATTTGAGGTGAGCTAAACGTTGCTGTTGCAGTGGACCTGTGTAAGAGTGAAGTGCAGTCAGTGCAAGCATAGTAAGCAGAGAGATGCGCAGTACTGAAAAGAGAAACTTGAAAGAAAACATTTTAAGACTAAATAAGATCATACAATATTTAAGGACCATTATAGCAACTCACACTTTTTCCAGATATAGCCTCCTGTCTTTGTGTACAAGGAATCTCATGATGCTGAATGTACTGATATACTTTAAGAATATTAACTAAATATGAAATTGTGGTTAGAACTGAATGAAGTAGTACTTGTGGATATAGTGATAATTTCTAGTTTAGAAATAGTAGAGTGAAAGAGTGTTCTGAAAGTAGGTATTACTGCAGCATCCAAAGGTGACACGGAATGCAAAATCAGAATAACAATGCATAACACTTTAAAATGAAAAATGGTAAATGATTACTTTGGTAATTAGAATCGCTAGTAGTCTTCAGTGTAACTTTGTAGTTTTAATAATAGTGTAAATCCAATTAAAGTACTTTTAAAACAGTAACTTTTCCTTTACTCAGTGGGAAGATGTGTGAGTCATCAGCTTTTATCCTTTTTCAAGATGATGGCATGAAGATTTTGTGGTCTAAAACAATGTCATAAAAAAATTTTAAGGAATTTGTTCATGATTTTTTGCTTTGTACAGGTTTAATTTCAGATTGTGGATTATTCATTTTTTGCTGCTCTGCATTGTAGAAAGGCAGGAAAAATCAGGCCTGTTCCCAGTTCCTACTTGAAGTTGTTTTGCAGTCTACTACCATACAAAGTAGTAGCCTTCTGCTGTCAGCCAGGGGTGAAACTTGTCTAGCTGTAATACTCCTTTGCATGTAGGAGTGTAAAGTGAAGCAGATCTGCAGAAATCTGTGACCCTAACATATGAACTCGGATATTCCATGTCTTTTCAGCCTTACTGTTTCAGACTGCCCTCAGTTTTGAGCAGCTGGCCTATGTTGGTTTTTGATGTTTCAGCTTCACAAAATTATTTGCAAAAGATATTTATTATTATTTGCAAAAAAGACTGAAAACTCGTTTTGAAATGAAGGCCTGTGTCGGCATCTTAACTGATTTTTTTGTTTTTTTCCAAGTAGTGGAAAATTATCCTGCAGCTTGTGTTACATACTCATTTAAACATACAAAGACTAATATGCCTGATAAATGTTTTTCAGTGTCCTTCCTCTTTCACTTTTAAAGGTGATCAGCTGTGGAAAGCAGAAGAATATCCTGGTTTGTTTCAGTGAAATGGATGTAAATGTGGGAAAGAATAGAGAATATACTGGTTTTCATGCTTTTTGCTGAGAACTCTTAGCAAGATTTTACTCATACTTTTGTAGAAACTTTGTAGTTCTCAATTAATTACTGTTATTTTACATAGAATATACATGGAAAGATCATGGTTACTTTTCTGCCTTACAGGTTTGAATAATATAAAACATACTTTTTTGAGGAAGACAATTCTACAGTGTTACTGCTATTATGAAAGCAGTTGTGTTAGAGAAGTTAATACAAAAGTCTGATAGTGTTTTTTTACCCCCCAGTAAATTAAAGGCAAAATAATTCACCTAGGGTTATCAAAACATTGGTGTCTTGTATGATGAATCTCAGATTAACAGTGAAGCTGATTCTGAATGGCAGAATAGGCTTATCTCAAAGCAGTTATGAATCCCTCTGTCTCAGCAAGCAACTTGTGAGATCCAGAAATACGGGCTCACAGGAGCTCCCTCTGCACTCTGTGTCCTGTCCCATTTACAGACTTTTCAGTCCCTGGTTGGCTCCCAGGCAGTGTCTGTCTGCATTTATCTTTCTCTTTCCACTGCCTCTATTTTAAATAGATACTACTCAGTGCGTAAGAGAGCTCTGGGATGATTGTGTTGGGTTACTAAGTGTTTCTCATTTTTCCTATAGCAAAAACCTCTCTGAAGATTTTTGTCTTAGTCCCTGGATCTTAATGGCCGTTGTGCATGGTTCATCACCCTGTCCCGCTTATGTTGTCTTGTGCTTCTAGGATGTGCTGCTTTTCCCCCTAGGCATTTTCCATTCTGTTATCATTGGAGTTCCAAGCCTCAAATTGCAAGTAGCCTTTGATAATTTTCATAGCCTTAAGGAGGAAGAGATGATTTACTGTCTTATTTGTGGTGCTTTAATGTCCTTCTGAGTTGAGGGCAGACATCCAGATGCCAGGTATCCAGTCCTTAGTAACAGGGACCTCCTTGATGAAATTAGTGGGATCTTAATCATAGTCCACAAAAATAAACTGGAATGAGTAAGGTCATAGGTAGTTTCCTGAATGGCTGTACTGTTAAATAGAATTGGTTAACTGTGTGTTTCCTTGTCACTGCTCTCTTTCGTTCCGGGTCAGATAGTGAAGGACTGGATATTCACTTTCTTCATTCCTTTCTCTTTTCCATCCGTTTCCTGTCATAGCTTTGAAAAATTATTTGGATAAACTTTTTAAAAATAATTTTACATCTAACTGACTTTAACTGGTCAGCATTTCAAGTTGACTATAATTTTGGAAAACTAAAGGTTTTTCTTATATCACTTCTCAGGTAAAATACTTCTTGGTGAAGAAGAAGGTTTGGAGGATGATCCTGAAACCCGGTCAGATGTCAGTGCTGCGTCGTTTGCAGGTAGCTGACTTTCCATTTAGCAGTGCAGTCAACCTGTGTTGCTATACATTACAGAGCCCTTCTTTTATTGCTCTATGTAAAATATAAATGTGATGTGTTATGGTGACTAGGAAGTGGATGGGCGCTCAAAAGACGCTCTAAAAAGCTGAAACCATAAATACCCCTGGGTATAAAACTTATGTTTACCTAATGAAATTGGCTGTGGGTTGTTTTTTTTAATGGATAGACTGTCATCAGTATGACATTGATGGTATTGATGGTACTGGTATTGATGGAATGGCGTCTTACAGATGCTTGTTTCTCTACCTGTAGTTCAACTGTTTAGTTATGCACTTTCCTTAGCCTAGTTTAATATGTGGCTTAGTATGTGGTGTCCATATCAAGAGCGAAACACAAGTTTAAACTTTTGATTGACTCATAAATGTCTGTGTTTTGCAGCTTCTATGAAGGGTGAAATAACCAGTGAACTAGCTTCTTCATCAGGTGTGTCAACAGCTGGGTCAGTAGGGAGTTCAGCTGCTGATCCTACCGGACACGATATCATTACTGAGCAGCCACGTTCTCAACATACTTTGCAGTCAGACTCTGTTGACCTGACGAGCTGTGATTTGACAAGTACAGCTACTGAAGGGGAAGAAGATGACGTGCTTAGTCGAAGCTCCAGCCAGATCAGTGCTGTCCACTCAGATCCCACTATGGACTTGAATGATGGAACACAGGCTTCCTCACCAGTTAGTGATAGCTCTCAGACTACTACAGAAGGTCCAGACTCCGCTGTAACCCCTTCAGACAGTTCTGAAATTGTAAGTGTGCAACGGGCAGAGGGGGGATCCCCTTCTACTGAGGGGCCCGACATATCTCAGAGCTCTTCCATGGAGGGCCCAGACTTGGAGTCATCTACTTACTCGTCTTCTACTTTTCCATCCTCAGCTAGTAACAATGGAAAGGTCAGCAGGTCGCACCGCTATTGGAGAGCTTGACCTCCTTTTAACACTTTCACTTCAGCAGTAATTAAAAGCTACAAACCTGTAATCAGTGTGTTCACTGGGTAGGTCATATGAAGGCATTAACAGGTTGTCACTTACTGGAAGAATATCAATATCAAAGGCTTGACCTAAGTATATCCTCTTAGTAGCATATACTTCATTTTATATAGATATATTAATCATTGTTTTGGTGCAGGAGGACTAATGGAAGTGTTAAAGGGTGAACAGTCTGTTTGGAATGATACAGGAATACTTTTGGAACCTAATGCTTCACATTGTCTTCTGCCTGTGCTTTTTCACTTGGCAACACAACTCCTTTTTTTTTTTTTTTTTTCCTTTTTATTCCATCTAAGGATTTCTCCTATACTGAGCAAATGCTGCATGACTTACTAATGTAGCAGTTAGATTTCTAATAAACACCTGAAATGTGCATAAATGTAGCTATTGTAAGAAATTTGTCTTAGGTATTTGTGAGGTTGTAATAAAAACAGTGAAAATACAATTACTGTGAGCAAGAGCAGAAAATACGAAAAGGGGGAAACTTAGAGTTTCTTAAGTTCTTTTTTTTTTTCAAACGTTATCAAACTTTTGACTTAAGTTTGCTGGTAGTAATTTTGGAAGAGTAGTAGTCTCCTACCATTACAAAAAAATGGTAAATTTACGATTATGAAATGAAAAGCAAATACTGCTGCAAATGTGAGGATTCCAGAACTAAAGAAATAGCAGTAAATGCTCTGTCTCTGAATTAAATATGGGCAGAGCAGAGGCCAAAGCGAGCAGGCATTTATTGACAAGGTGCATTTATTACAAATTCTTGTCAGACTGTTGCATATGTCAGTTTGCATACTGCTTACAAGCAGTAAGTACAAGTAAAATACTTTTTTGGGAATTGACAGACTAAGTGGTTGTCCCACTTACCCACACACACAATTTCCAGGCACTTATAAAGTCAGGGAGTAACTGAAGAAGTATCTTGTATTCTGATAAACTTACAATGAAATGTTTTTACTGTCTTTTATTGTCATTATTAATTTTTGTCTTGTGTAGATATGTTTCCATATACGTACCGCCTATATATTGCATTGGTACCAAGAGCCTAACTCTCTTCTAGAAGCATCCATTTTAGTAGTCTCTGGTTTAGAATGGAGGAATTAAAAGGTTTAAACTTACTTGTCCTTTTTTGTCCTGCACAGTGTGTTCTCAGTTTGACTTTACATATCCAGGACAAGCGAGGTTATGGGGAGAGTCTGACAGCAAGGACAAGTGCAGTTTGTGACAGTAGAGGTGTTGGTTGTGATTTGTAACTGCTGAGACAGAGGGACAGTTGTGTTTGGGGTAACGGGGCAAGGAGAGCTGCAGGGGGAGGCAATACACTAAGTGTTTGACTTTCTTACTGTTAATAACTGAGTTCCCGGCTCAGGAGGTAGACTGTCAGATATAACTATGGTCTCTACTAGCCCAGATGCTGGAGGAGGAGGGGAGCTGCTTTGGGGCCTGCACGCAGCTGTATGCTAATATTTATCAGGCTCATCTTTGCTTTCAAGTTATTTCAAGGTTACTAACACTGCATGTTTAAGATTTAATACTGTGTGTTAAGCTATTTTAAGTTCTGTCCTTGCACTGTGTAGGTTTTGGAGGGTGCCGAAGGACAGTATTCTGGAATGCAGATTGGGCAGCTGCAGGATGAGGAAGATGAGGCTGCAAATATTCTCCAAGATGATTCATCAGAGTCTTTCAGAAATTCTTCTATTGGTATGTTGATAAATGGGTTTGGGGGGAGGACAGGCACAGAATTGGTGGCACCTTTAAGGCAGATGTTACAGGTGCATCGGCTGTCTAACTTCAAGGGACTGAAGACTCAGATTATGGATATGAAAAACAAGTAACTAGATTGAAATGGAAATTAAGGACTATATTTCAACACTTCTAATGAATCACTTGTTTTGATCACTGCTAATTTGTTTTTCACGTTTGTATAATTAAGTTCAAGTGTTTTTAATTTGCATCTGAAATGATATTTCATGAATTGCCTTTTTCTAAAGCTCTTCAACAACCTCACCTGTTGAAAACCATCAGCCATAGTAGGCAGCCTTCTGATAGCAGCGTAGATAGGTTTACATCAAAAGAAGATGCAGCAGATCCTGGTGATCACGAAAGTCAGGTAAGTAGTAGTTGCAGTGATCTGGAAGTTTAAAAAAAAATTACAGTTATGATCATGTAAATTAGTGGTAAATGTGGGTAGCCTGTGTATGTGGTGTACTTCATTATAGGTCAAAATAACTAAGGTTGAAAAGTAAATCTGAGTTATAGCTTGAATTTCATTTAACGTAAGGTGAATGAATACACAAGTGTTGATCTCGTGGGTGTAATCACCAACAAAACCGTAACAGAACACACACTGCTGAGAATGCAGACCATTTGTGCATTAGTAAGGTACACTGATACATTATTACCCAAAATATCTTTGTGCTGGGTACTGTGTTAGTAGTTCACTAACTGGGAAGCAGTTAATTTCAGGATCTCCTCAGAAGTTGTTACGCCTTATTCTTTGAGCATTTCGTTCTGCAGAGAGGCTAATGCCATTCTAACCACAGGTTACTGGTTTCCTCTTACGATTTGTTGACTTCAGCTTTGGACCTTGTTCTGAGCTGGGGCAAAAAGAGTTTAGTTTGTGGCAGGCAGTTAGATCAGCTTGGGCTCCTGGGAACTCTAAATGTGGAACTACAGAAGGTTGTCGGCCTTCTTCGGAATTCATTCCTTCTCACACAAAGTTTCCCAAGGTTATTTTTTGTCACCAGAGGACAGTTTATCAAACTCCCTCAGATGCAAAGAGCAAGTCTAGGTAACTCAGAAAAACTACAAAATGATTGTTGTTTCTGTGATAAAATGAAACCAGTTCTGATACTGGGTATGAACTTTCCAAAAGCATTGTGTTTTAAGGCCTTTGTTTGGAATATGTATTAAACAGGCTTTGTATTACAACATTTTTACGTTTGGGGATATGCAGTATTTCTAAATTGTGTTGTGCTTAATGTTTTATTTAAACCAAAGATTAATTTTTGTCTATATAAAAATTGTGATTTGTCTTCAATAGCCCTCCAGGGTAAAGGGAGACATAGGTCACTATACAGACGGAAATTCTGCTCCTTTAGTGCACTGTGTTAGACTTCTGTCAGCCTCTTTTCTACTTACTGGGGAGAAGGGAGGTAAGTTTCTTTTGAAGGCTCATTATTGGTTCATTATGTCTCTTAACATACAAAGTTGGAAATAGCATCAGTTTACTCTGTGGTTTTTAATCTCACATTATTGAGCATTTTGGGGTGAGGTTTTTCTGTGACAGTCCTGATTCAAATGATCACACCAGAGTACAGGAGAACCTAAAAATACTTTAAAATTTATGCCATTTTACAATTAATCCCATTTTGAACCATTGGGCATCTAAAGATGTATTACAGTAACTTAAACCATAAATCAAATGCTTAATTACATTAACACTTTGTAACTTCTTATGAGACTTAGCCTCTGGGGTCCTGATGGTTTATAGATGGTATGAAGCTGTGAAGACAACCTGCTATCAGTGCTTCTTTTTATCAGCGTTAGGTGCCCAGTTTTTCCACTATGAAAGTGTCAATGCCTCAGCAAGGAGACAGTTTTCTGAGTTGCAGTTCATTCTGTGGAAACTCCTAAAAACAAAGTTCAGAAGAATATAGCTCTTTTAAGTACTTCTCTTAATATTTTTACAATTTGTTGTGTTTACAATGCCTGATTTGTTTTAATTAAAAAAAGTTTAAAAGTATCTTTTTTAGTTTTATAACTGTTGTGTTTGAATTCTGTATTAATTTTTTTGAATGTACTTCAGGTAGAGGAAGTGCTGTTGTACCCATTTGTTTTTGGGAAATGTAACTTCATATTTTAAACAATTCAGCTGTATTAAAGCCAAGAATGGGTCTTTGAAAACTTTAGATCAAGCTGAAAACTCAAGTTGAATTTTTTTGTCTACTTCTAACATTTTACAGCATTTACATAAGTTAGTGTGGCCATTTTTCATGTGTGTAAGTCAAAGAGAAGCTTTTGACAGTAAGTGATTGTTAGAGGAGGCTGTTGGGGCTCAAAGGAGGAATTACGTACTCTTTCAGCATAGTAATAAAAGTAATTAGGGATTTTCAGAAAGCTTTTACAGCATATGCTGCTGCTTCCGTTTTTTTTTTCTACTGGGAAGTCTGTGTCACAGGCATGTGTGTGTGTGTGTCATTGTATATGACTGAAGTGATCATTTAAGAAGCTTGTTCTTTTTCCCTTTTCTAAACTGTTACTTGTTCATGTGCTCTGGTAATGTTGTGTTCTTGGAAAGACAGTGCAGTACCTGTATTCTCGGCAAAGAAGGAAGGAGATGGAAGTATTTGGCATTATTAGGGTTTTTTGTTTGGGTTTGTTTGGGGATTTTTTTGGCTTGTTTGGGGTTTGTTTGGGTTTGGTTTTTTTGGGGAGTGGTGGGGTGGTTTTTTTCAAAAAAGAAAGCCAAAAACCCCTGTATGTAATTGCTGCTTTGGATTAAACTGGAACTACTTGCTCTACCTTCATATTTTTTGTCCAAGCTAAGCTGTTTATATCCTAAAGAGTTATTAATTAACTTTAAAAACAATTCAGAAGCTTTTAAATATCCTCCCCCCCCTTCTTTTTTCTTTTTATTTCTCCCCAGCTTTAGTTCCTGATAGAGATGTGAGAGTCAGTGTAAAAGCCCTGGCAGTAAGTTGTGTTGGAGCAGCCGTTGCACTTCACCCGGAGTCTTTCTTCAGCAAACTGTATAAAACACCCCTTGAAGCAATGGGAGAAGAGTATGGTATGTTGCAGTTCACATATGCAGTTTTAATAGTATGTTTGGGTTTTCAAATAAGTGAGGCAGCATCTGTACAGAAAACTAAATCCAGTTTAGTATTTGTAAACGAATATTGCACCAATTGGAATGACCATGCTGTCTGCATTAGTACCACACATGGTGATACACATTTTTTGTAATTACAGTAAGGGTCCAGTGGACAAGCTTGTATAGCTTCTGACAGTAAACCATAAACAAAAAAGAAGCTTGTACAGCTTCGTACAATAAATCATTCTGACAAGTGGTTTATTGTAATTTGTTTCAGGCCATTTTACAGGTGGTTTCTAAGCCATTAGGTTCACTTTTATGAATGCTACAATACAATTAGCTGGGACCTGGAATATTCAGCTGGTTTGATACTGGTAGTGGCAAAGGTGGAGTGCTGACCAAAACTCTTTTTACATTTCCCCAGAGTATTTTGTGTACAACTGAAATAAATCAAAGTGTTTTTATATGTGATAATTGATCTGAATGGTGTGAATGGCCTGTAGATTACATGCAAGGGCTCTCTGAAAGGTGAAACTAAGGCAGGTGTATTATGAATATGCTGGCATTGATTGTGCAATAATTGATACCTCCATGAAACATTGAGAGATCACTTAAGTCTAAGACTAGTATTTTTAAAATAAAGTAGTTATAACTTATTTTCTTAGAGGAGCAGTATGTATCAGATATTCTGAACTACATTGACCATGGAGATCCCCAGATCAGAGGAGCTACTGCCATTCTGTGTGGAACAATTGTGAACTCCATTCTAATTAAATCCCGTTTTGATGTGGAAAAATGGCTAACAAATGTCAGAAACTCAACAGGTAACAATTGGTTTTAAGGGAGTCTTTTTTTTATTTTTTCTTTTTTTATTGTCTAATGTAACCAAAATTTTTATTTGTTTCATTGTTCTGAATTCTTTTTTTGTTAGGAAATCTCTTTTCCTTGGTAGACTGCATACCTCTGTTACAGAAAACACTGAAAGATGAGTCTTCTGTTACATGTAAACTGGGTTGTACAGCTGTGAGGGTAAGCAGAAGTAGTAATTTATTTGCATCACCACAGATTACAGGGGTGTTATTTGTTGACTAGGATCCTGCTACGCTTAGGTGTAGAAACATGGAGAAAAAAATGGCTTCTTCCTCCAAGAACTTTGTTGTAGAAAACATGGATTCAGGCACAGAAATGGAGGAACAAACAGCTGGAAAATAATTATTTTGGTGAGATCATGTAGCAGTATAATCTATTCATGATATTTCTAGCCATAAATGTACTGGTATAAGCTGTAATATTAACCAACAGTAGGATGATGTGTTGGATAGAAAAGTTATCTGGCCTCAACAGGGAAGTGTGAACATGTAACACCTGGTTGTAGCCTTTCGGAGAGCAAAAAATAAATGTGAGAAATGACAAGTAAAATAGTGATAATTAAAAGTGAGGAAAGTTTCAGGAAAGAAAGTGTTTCAAATTGGGTAAAAGATCCATCAGGCGATTGTTAAAATAGATATGATAGCTGAATTGAGTGGAACTTGGAGTGTGTGGATTTTAGGTCTGTAATAAAATCTGTGGAGTGTGTAAAGGAGTGAGCTTTTCCTTGAGGGATCTTCCAAAAAAGTAGAACAGCAAGGACAAGTTGCAAAGGGAAATTAAGTCATCAGGGAAAGGCACAGGGTAGATGGCTGTGTTACGACTTGCAGGTCAGTGAGGCAAAGCATAGCTTTTGGTAAAAGGCAGATGGGTGATGTATGGAAAGTGTGATTTCATGTGCTAAGAGGACAGGGTCTGTGGTGCAGCTGAGGGAAGGAAATCCAGTTAACTAAATGGTGCTAGCTTTTTAACCTTCTGTTCAGTTATATTATTGTTTGTATATAGTGGTTTCATGTGTGATTACATTTATGATTGTGGCTTTTTAGAAAACTTCACTAGAAGTTCAGTTCAGGCAACTTATACTCATCAATTTTGACTTTTTCTTTCTCTCAGTATATAATGTAGCCTGACTTCATACCTTTTGGCAGAAATGTTCTAAAGCATTTTTGGCTGTTAATCCCCATACATTGTCATGTAGTTAAATAAGACACAGAATCATGGACTTCTGTAACTTTTTCCAATGATCACACGTTGTGCGTATAGTTGAACAGTCATTAAAATGAGGAAGTATGACTTGATGAAAAACTCTGGAAGTCAGAACCAGGTGTCTACCCTGGTAATTAGGGTAGGATACCCTGTGGAAATTTGGAGAGTCTGTTTCTGAACAGATAAGAATATAGTGCTTGTGGTGTTCCAGGCCCTGGGAGTTTTAGACCTTACTGTTTGGAGGTTTGTCCTTTGGTCTTTGAGGCATGTGTTCCTCTCCAGAGTTTAAATTCAGCAGTAGGTTTAAGTAGTTCATATGGAGCTAGTGTCCTAGCTTTGCGAAGTACCTAGCTGTGGTGTTTTCTGTTAGCTCTTAAGCGATAATCTGTTTCAGTAGTCTAAATAAAAAAGATTTTCATGATCACTGAATAAAATTTTATTCAGAGAACCTCTTCTGTAATATAACTGAAAGTGTTGGTTGTTTTTTTTTCTCCTCAGCATTGCATCATGAGCTTATGTAGTAGCAGTTACAGTGAACTAGGTTTACAATTAATTGTTGACCTCCTTACGCTGAAGAATAGCTCATATTGGCTAGTAAGGACAGAACTTCTGGAAACACTTGCAGAGGTAGATTTTCGGTAAGTGTGGTTTTCCGTGGGTGTTGCAGCTGCAGTGCAAAGATGCTGTGTATGGGAAACTGGAACCATAACGGAGCAATTCCTTCTGAAACGTTAACAAGTTTCGTAAAAGAAATTCAGACCAATCATTCCTGTAAGGAATGTATACATTCCTTTGTCAAGTTACTGTGGACTTTGTCACCAAGCCCAATCATAGTAACACCGTATAGGAGTTTCTGGTTCAGTGGTCTGTTTTACAGGTCTTCTGTAAATCTGTGGTCAGAGACAGACCATATAATCTGTGAAACTAACTTGGATTTCATGTCATTTTGTGTGTTCGTAAAGAAAAATCCCTTGTTCTCCATTACTGTCAGTTGTCTTCTGTTGCTCTGTTTCTCTTACATTGAAATGAATATGACTTTACTTACTTTTCTTGCATTACCTCATTCTCTACAGGTTCTTCCAAGGTGAAAGACAAAAAATGTTTCTATGAAAATTTTTCAGGTTATCCTTAGTCATACAAAATTGGACTCTTTCTGAATAGTGATATTTGGAGTGTATTACCATCTTTTCAAAACAGTCTGATTTTTCTTCTTTGCATGGGGAAAAAAAATTGCAGTCACTATCTGTAAATCATGTTTTTTAACTAAAGAAAAGTAGTTCTTCAGTTACACTAGCCAGATAGTAGTTTAGCAAATAGCATACCTTTTCTAAAGGTAACAAAAAGTGCGTACTACTTACATTTTCTCTGCAGGGGTGTGCTTAAAAAATAAACAAAAAGAACCTTCAGAGAACTGAAGGGATGAGAAATAACATTTAATGTTAACTAATGTACTCTAAATTCTATTTTACCATAGGCTAGTCAGCTTCTTGGAAGGAAAAACTGAGAGCTTGCACAGAGGTGTTCATCATTATACTGGTGTAAGTAAATTATTCAATCTGTATATTCTGTTTCTGGATTAAGGTACCAGTGCAATTTCAGCACTTTGTGTTTAAATTCTGTCAACACTGATAGTTGTTTTAAGTATGTTTTGTATAAATAGGGTCACGTTCGAGATTTATTATGACTGGAAAGATACTTTACTACTAAGATTCCAGTATCTTGGTGTTCTCTGGGTGGTGGTGGTTGTGTTTTGGTTTTTTTAAAACTTTAAAAAATGTTGGCACTTACGTATTTAAAGGTAAAGATGGTCTTACAGACTTCTGTGACAGAATCTCACTTGTTAACTATCTTTTAACAATCTGGTCAAATGTTCAATGAACTTTACTATGCTAACTTACTTTATAGCTACTAAAACTTCAGGAGAGAGTACTTAATAATGTTGTAATATGTCTGCTTGGAGATGAAGATCCAAGAGTGAGACATGTAGCTGCAGCTTCATTAATGAGGTATATATGGGGGTTGCTTTTCTTTATTTAAAAATGGTGTAGAAAGATACTTGCATGTTACCGTGTACCTATAACTAAAATAATTCCTTAGTGCTTTTTCTATATTTTTGTGTAAATGGGAGACAAATGCAGCTTTATAGTATGTGGAACATGCATAATTTTTAATCATCAGGCAATTGTGCTTTGTTTTTTAGTAGCGTAACAATAAATTTAACTGCATTGCATTCCAAGGATCACTTTCAGCTTCAGAAGTTATGTTTTCCCGCATGCTGAAGTGATTTGTTTGGTATCCTGACAGCAGTTGGAGGACTTAAAATGTTATGGTTCTAAGAAGTTGTCCTAACTCACAAACGTTGTAGATTCCAAATGGTTAGGAGTAGTGCATCTTAAAACTTGCATGCTCACTGATTATAGTAAAGTAGCTAATCTTGTTTAAAAAGCAGCTGTTTGCTGTAACCTATTGTAGTTACTGTCCAGATAAACGCACCAAACAGTAAGGATTACTGGTAGTTTGTTTGTTAGAATTCAAGGACTTAAGTTTTATATTTTAAAAAGTTGGATCCATGTAATACAGAATTCCTGGAATATTTTACAGTCAGAAGAGTCTGTTTCTTAGTTTCTTCAGACTGTTCATTACTGTCCATTCCTAATAACAAATAAAGGACAATAAAATTCTAAAAATTCTGCCGCTTGAAAGTTTTTGTATTGCAGAAACAGCTCAGCAGAAAAATTTACGGTTGCATCATAGTGAGAATTTGTTACTTTTATTCAGGGACTTGATTTTGAAATGGAGTTATTTTGTTACCTGAATGGTAAGTGTTAAGGTTGTTAAGGTTGGAAAATGCTTCACTGCCCAAGAAAGCTGCTACAAGCTTGCAGAAGCCCCTTGAAATATCCAGTATGGGTGTTCCTTGAAGTACTGTCAGTGAAATTACAAAAAACGGGTACTATATAGTTTTTCACTGTTGTTTAAGTTGAAAATGTTGCTCATGAAGACTGGATCCTATTGTATGTTTTAAGTTTTGCTGCATAGAAATTAGATGGTGAAAAATTGGGGGTTTTGGGTAGAAATTAGTTTTCAGTGGACACAGATCTCCATGGCAAAAATATCTGGGGAGGTAGGGCAATGCTGAGAGATAAGTACTGTAGTGAAGTGATTGTTATAGTGTATCCAGGTAGGAATCTTTATAAGAGATATCTTTGTTTGGCTTTAACTACCATGTCCAGAGCAGTTCCTTTGTCCTGATTTGAGCTCTTTGATTATAATGAAGAGTAGTTCTATAAGGATGAATTCAGCTTAACAACATGAGTTTTAGTAACAGCTTTAATTCACAACTTGGTATGCGTAATTAGCGTATGCAGCTTTCTGAACTGTATATTAAATGTATTTTAAATTTACTTTAAATTGTATAATAAATACTTTCTGAATAATACTTTTCTTTTTTGACAATTATTGTTAAGGCTTGTTCCAAAGCTGTTTTATAACTGTGATCAAGGACAAGCTGATCCAGTTGTGGCAGTAGCAAGAGACCAAAGCAGTGTCTACCTGAAACTACTAATGCATGAAACACAGCCTCCATCTCACTTTGCGGTGAGCACTATCACCAGGTATGTTATGTGTCTTGTCTTGCTTTAAAAGGAACATGGACCCAAATTTCAGTTTGTAATGACTAGAATCATAGTTAAATCCTGCAGATGATAAACAAATTCATGTGCTTGTGAATTCTTCTTCAGTCTGTAGGAGCATCTGTGGTAGTTTTAGGGTCACAGAAACAGGCTGGTGTTTAAAGAATAAACTGGTGTCTGAGTTTCTAGTGATGTGTTCCCATGTTGATCATAGGGAATCATTGTTCTGTGATCAACTTATCTTCTTTTTATCCTAAGGTCATCCTTTTTGTCCATTAAATTACACAAGTGCAGCTTTGCAAGTTAATTGTATGTATACATTATTGTTATTCAGGTATGTTGATCCGGACTTAAAACTCTTCATTCCTCTTTAATGGTTGTGGTTGCAGAAGTCTGTACTGCCTCAATAATTTAAAAATAAATTCTAATTTTGATAGTGTGACTTTGTTGCTGTATTTTTGGTGCCAAGTATGCTTTCCTAAACTCTACTGTTTAGATACCTAGTCATAAAGACCGTATGAGTTGTATATATTTATAGGCGCTCTTTGCTTCTATCAATTTGTCATGCAAAAGTCATACAAGTCTTTAATGATATATTTTTCCATACATGATCTTAATTGTGTCACTCAGATTTATATACTGTAGTATGGAAACAACAGTATTTTGTGGACACTGTTATTTCAGATACCAAATAGCTGTTTTTCTACAGCAGTAATACAGTTTGTGAACATGCAAAAATGTAAGATGGATTTGAGCAAAAGCATATACTAATGTTAAATTGGTGGTGATTTCTAGAGCACCTAGTTTAGATATTGAGAGTTGGACTACAGTTTCTGCTTGCTAACAAGGAGGTTTGATTTATAACCTAAATTGCATTTGCTAGTACAGAAGCAGAAATATAATAAGGTGGTATTGAGAGTGTTCTCAGGTTTTGTATTTTGTGGTCTATAAAATATGTAATAGTAATTGAAGCCGTGATTATTTTTGATTGGGGTGTTTCTTTTTTAAGTACATGTTTTAGTGGTATAAATATTTCCATTTCAGAACATACAGAGGTTACAGTATGCTGCAAAGTCCAACAGATGTCACTATGGAAAACAATCTCTCAAGGGTTGTTGCAGCAATTTCCCATGCCTTGACAATATCCACTACAAGAGCACTTACGGTGAGTTTTCTTAGTTTCTATAGTGGCTGACTCTCTTCGCTTGCTTGCTTTACTTTTAATTCTTTCCTGGCTATGTTTGCATCTGCAGCTTTGATACTGTTGCAATGGCAATAGTAATATATTTACTTCTCACTCTTAAGATACTTAGCTTTATCTTTCAGTGATGAAACTGATTCAGTTCTTGGTGTTATCTTTTCAGTTTGGCTGCTGTGAAGCTTTGTGTCTTCTCTCCACAACATTTCCAGTCTGCACCTGGAGCGTGGGATGGCATTGTGGGTATGTTCCCTTGTCTGTTACTCAAGCTTCTAAAAGTCATGTTTGTAAGATGGAAGTACCCTTACTTAGGTCTTGGAAGTCCTGGTTTGGAGATAAGCTGTTAAGCTTACCTTAGCAGTTATTTAAGAACTTCATACAGAAGAGTGTAATATCAGGCTGTTGTGATATCAAGGGTCAGCTTTTTGCGATCTCTGGAGCCACAGTGTGTATCACCGGGATTGGCTGCAGCTGCTGTAATAGAAGAACACATATGGTTAGCATCTATCAAAATGAGTAATAGGAGAAAATTTTCCATGCTTTTGGAGGAATGTTAATCTTCAGGACATTGTGTCTTGTACAAATCAGAAAATTGTCATTTTCACTTTGATCTCATGTTTCTGTTGAAAAACAGTAGGTAAAGGAAGCTGGGTCATAATTGATTTTATAACCGTAGAAGTGTCAGATGCATTTAAATTGTTCTCATTTGGCACACTGAATGGGAACAGCAAATGATACCTATAATACTTAAGTGTTATGTAGGTATATTTGATAGCCACAAAGTACCTAGTTCTGAAAAGTTTCTTCAGAATGTAGATGTGTAGTTGGCAACTCCAAAGCTTTGATCTTGCCTCTGATTAACAGTGGGCTCTGCCACATGAGCTGTAAGACTAGCTATTGACGATGTGTGTGTGTGGAGCTGTTTTTAAATAGATTTAACATAATTTGTGTTTATTTTCTTCATTGCTATCATAGAATAATTTAGTATGGAAAAGACCCTTAAGATCATCAAGTCTGACTGTTAACCAAGGACTGCCAAGTTCAGCACTAAACCATGTCCCCAAGCACCACATCTGTGTGTTTTTTGAATGCTTCTGGGGATGGTAACTCAACCACTTCCCTGGGCAGCCTGTTGCTTGATAACCCTTTGAGTGAAGAAATGTTTCCTAATATCCAATCTAAACCTCCCCTGCTGCAGCTGGAGGCCATTTCCTCTTGTCCTGTTGCTTGTTATCTGGGACAAGAGACCAATACCCACCTGCCTACAACCTCCTTTCAGGTAGCTGTAGAGAGGGATAAGGTCCCCCCTGAGCCTTCTCCTCTCCAGGCTAAACAACCCCAGTTCCCCCAGCTGCTCCTCACAGGACTTGTTCTTTATCTAAACTTTCACCAGCTGTGTTGCCCATCTCTGGACATGCTCCAGCATGTCAATGTCTTTGTTGTAATGAGGGGCCCAAAACTGAGCCCAGGATTCCAAGTGCGGCCTCACCAGTGCCCAGTGCAGGTGGACGGTCACTGCCCTGGTCCTGCTGGACACACAGTTTCTGACACAAGCCAGGACGCTGTCGGCCTTCTTGGCCACCTGGGCACGCTGCTGGCTCATGTTCAGCTGGCTGTTGACCAGCACCCCCAGGTCCCTTTCCACCAGGCAACTTTCCAGCCACTCTGCCCCCAGCCTGTAGCGCTGTGTGGGGCTGGTGTGACCCCAGTGCAGAACCCAGCACTGAGCCTTGTTGAACTTCATACAGTTGACCTTGGCCTGTCAGTCCAGCCTGTCCAGAGCCCTCCGCAGAGCCTCTTGCCCTCAAGCAGATCTGCACTCCCCCCAAGGCCTTCTGTCATCTGTTGTTGTGTCTCTAATCTTAGTTTACTCTTCAGGTATCCTGAAAACCTTTTGCAAGATTTTATCATGTTTAAAAAACAAAGCAAAATCCAGAAACCCAACAACAGAGGAAATAGCCCTCCCCCAGCTGTTTTGTTGGGGTTTTTTTATCGGCACGCCGTTTCTTCCCTTGCTGGCTATAAGTGTGTCATGCTCTGCATATGCATTCTGAAAGATGTCTTTTGAGCTATACGTCTGGTTTTAACAAAGTAGGTTAGGATATGAGCAGTACTTAGCTGAAAAATAAAATCAATGCAGAATTGCAAAGATGTGTTCTCTGCTCTATCCAGCTTAAAAAAAATGCTGGTTTTAAGGTGCATCTAATATTCGTCTCATCAGTGATGCAATAACATAGCATTTGCCCTTTCCTCTAATTCCTTCTTCATAAATTTTTGGCCTGTGTTCATACTAATTTGTACTGTAATTTTTTTTTGTGTGTGTGTGCAATATGAACATCTGTAATTTTGGGTAATAAGAATATAATAACATGAGAATTTTGCCAGAATTCTTTTCTGTGTTAAGTATTACCATTCTTACGATTAAAAAGCTATTGGAACATTCTGACTCTGTACAACTCAACATGGATTAACTGTATGTAAAGTAAACAGGACTTGCATATGAAAATACCTTTTTTTTAAAAAAAAAAAAAGGAGCTGTAATTACCTGTGTAGCTTTGTCAAAATAATAGCTATACTTGGTGTAAATTTCATTTTCTGAAATTGCTCTAGTTGTGTTAGACCAGAATGACTACATTAGAAGGCTATTTTTTTAATTTAAAGAATATCCTGAAAGAATCCTTCTACTCGGAGGTTGTATAAAGTCTTTTTCCTCAAAGTTGTTAGTATTGTGCAGATCTTACAGCTTTGAAATTACGTGTGTGATTCACATAGTGTTCTGACAAACATCTTTTGGTGATCTCTGCCTGCTCTTTTTGAAGTTGTGTGGGAAAATGTGATTTAAAATTACTGTAAAGAGTGGAATGCAGCACTAAATTACAATCTTGAATAGAGTCCACCCATAAATCTATATGGTTTTGTGGATTACAGTTGTTTGTTTAAACTCTTGTCAGTTTAAAACAGTATCTTGTTACAATGCATCTTATGTCTCCCATCCCTACTTTACATATGCACAAGACTTAACTGGAGATAGTTCAGGACCATACTGATTAGCAATTAAATACAGAATTTTTCAGTTTATCAGTAGATGTCACTAGCAGCTTTCATATTTGCTATTAAAAGAAAAAGTAATGGCTCTTCATGAAGACACAGTATTGTCAGGTCTCTGCTGCAAATTTGGGTTTTTTTAAGTTCTACTTCAGTATTAAATGTGTATTTCTGTAGTACTGATTTTCTTTTTTTTTTAGATTAGCAGCCTACTTGACTGTTAGCTTTTTTTAAGACTTTAAACTTACCAAAAGAGGGGAAAAAAAGTCATGACATTCCAAAATTAAACTTCCAGTGTTTCCCAGCCAAGTCCTTCAGATGAAGCTCAGAAGGGCTGCACCATAGGAATGGCTGGCATGGTGCTGTCTCTCCTTTCATCAGCATGGTTTCCACTGGACCTCTCTGCACATCAGGATGCTTTGATTTTGACTGGAAACTTGCTTGCAGGTAAGGCAAAACAAGAAAAGTAGGATTGTCCTGATATTTCTACCATTAGCACCAGAAAGCCTGTATCACCCTGTTCTGATTGCATACAACAAAATACTTGCAAGATTGAGCAGAAGTAAAGAAGGAGCTTCTAGCACCCAGGAGGTCTGAAAAATGTGCCTCCAAGTTGCACATTTCCTCTAGTTGTTAAAGGGAATGTGCAGTATGCTTAGTACAGGCAGGGTGCAAAGAACTAGCATTTTATTAGTGTTTAAAACTATGGCCCTACTGCTGGTTATTAAAATATAGACTCTCTTTTTGCATATAAATTTCTGTTCATATAGAGATGATAACCATATATGCCTCTCAAATTTTCTGATACTTGGTTCCAAGTTTTTTTCTTTCTTTTTCTTTAAATAATGTACTTCCTAATGCAGCAAGTGCTCCCAGGTGCTTAAAGAATCCCTGGAGTGCTGAAGAAGATTCAAACCAAGGTGCTACGAAGCAGGAGGAACCCTGGCCGGCTCTGGCAGATCGAACTCTTGTCACTTTAGTGGAACAGCTCTTTTCTCATCTGCTGAAGGTCATTAATATTTGTGCACATGTAATGGATGATGTTGCGCCTGGCCCAGCAGTAAAGGTATGTATTAAAAATAACTGTTTAACTGTGACTTAAATACTGTTGTGATGCAGACCTCTTCAAGGCTTTGCATTTTAGAGTGCATACAGGTAGCTATCGAATACCTCGATAATATGACTCCACTATGGGTAGGAAAGCAAGTAGCATGAGAAGAACATGCATATTGTTCTTCCACACAGCACGTTTTTCTTTAGTTCTGCAGTGTTTATAATAAAACTTTAAATTTTGAACCTTTTATTCCTGGTGACTTCACTTGAAACATTAATTCAGTGAGGAGTGTGTATAGTAAATTGAGTATTGGATTGCATACTCTGGGAAACATCTGTTGACTTTTGGGTTGGTTGGTTGGCTGGCTGTTACGCACTGAGCTCCTTTTGGGGCTAAAAATAATTCTATCTTTTGAATATGCTGCAAAATATTTTGACTTGTGAAATAGCTTATATGAGGTACTTTCAGGTTTGGAGTTTTGTTTTCGGGCTTTTTTGAGGCATCTGTGTTTTGAGACTGATTTAATTACTAAAGCAGTGTTGCTAGGATGAGTAATTTCTTCGTATTTTAAAAAACCTGAGAATGTTTTTTGACACTCCTTTGATTGGAATCAAAAGAAACTTTAGTCATTGAGCCTTAATTCCATTTCACTGGCTTATGCTGAAGTTGAGAATGCAAGCAGGGAATATATTACACTTCCTTTTCACCCAGGACACGTCCTGAACCTGAGAGCTGAAACATTTTAATTTAACTGACAGTTAAATAAAGGGGAGTTTAAACAAAAGAGGAACATGCTTGTATTTGTGTAGAAGGAAAGCTACTTATGCATACAACATTAATAAAGCTTCTTTTAATTCTAGGCAGCGTTACCTTCTCTCACAAACCCGCCTTCTCTTAGTCCAATTCGGAGGAAGGGGAAAGAGAGGGAGTCTGTCGAACAGGCATCTGTGCCAATGAGCCCTAAAAAGGGTGGTGAAACGAGTCCAGGTAGGCAGGCTTACCCAGTTAACCCTCCCACTGACCATCCCCTCGTAAGTATGGTTATGGCACAGAGAGAAGAAATAAAACTGAATAACTTGTTTTCTGAAGTTTTAGTTCAAAAGTCTGGCAGACCGGCTGTCAGAAGTGTGTTTCACTACTGCATTGCAGGAAAGGCAGCTGTGGGTGTGGGCTTCTATACTGTTTTATTTTTTATGAAAAGTGACTGCTTTTCAAAAGCAAGGTAATGCTGAATCCTTTTCCTCACTGTTTTTCTGAATCTACTCTGCTGTTGACTAAAATAAAGAAGCAATTTCTGCATGTATTTCACTTAAAAGAAGTTTGAAAGCTGCTTTGCAACTTTTGGCAGGAGTAGTTTACATTGCTCTTGAAAACAAGATTCCGAGTCTTGAAAACTTTTTTTTTCTTAGTGATGAATGAAGGAAATGGGTATTATTTTTGTGCTGTAAATTGTGCTTGCACTTCAATAGCAAGCCCTCTGGGTTTCTTTTTCTTAGAGGGCTAGTTTCTTGGAATGCTAGTTCATTTTCTAGTTGTATGGCACGTGTGTTTTTAGTTTAAAAATATTCATGCTAATAATTCAGATACAGTAAATTATGTGGAGTATACATGTCATGAGCACCCTAGAAGTATGATGTGCTAATCCATGCTATATTTTTAAGCTACTAGGCAAACTGATGCTACTGGGCCTGTTCCAACAAGTAAATCATCTTCAGTAGGAAGCTTTTATCATCTTCCATCCTATCTGAAGTTATATGATGTCTTGAAAGCAACCCATGCTAATTATAAGGTACTGCATAATATTGTTTGATTGAAATGTGGTTGGGCAGTCACTTAGTGTTTCTTTTTCAACATGGCTCTGCTTGTATTGAGACTCACTTGTTTGCCTGTGTAAACAGTACATCGACAAAAAAAATTCAGAAAAATCACAACCACCACCAATAAAAGCCAAAATAACCCCCTGACAAGCATTGTCACTCTATTACTTGTTTCTCTGCTGTCACTAATTCTGGTACCAAGTGACACTCTGCTGGTTTGGCAGTGCTGAATGTATCCCAGTGTTTGTTCTCTCTCTGGTTTATTCCAGGATGGGTAATCTTTTTCCTCATTAGTTCAGGTAATAGAAGATGCGTTCCCTGGGGGCTTGGTGATCTGATTTGTACACTTCAGGAGGTGTATTCTTATTATGCCTACTATGTTTCTGAGAAATACATTATCCCTTACTCCATTACTTGCCAACATTCTGGGCCTTCCTGGATGTTTTAAATTCCTCAAGCTTACTCAGAATGAAGTCCTGCCTTTCCAGCAATTCATGAAATTCAAGAGAGAGTCTAAGCTGTTAGTGGTGGTGTTTGAACTATGCTGAAGTTTTAGGAAAAAAATCATTTTGTGTCAATATCCATGCTTTTCTGTAATTTTTATTTCCTTGTCAAGTAATTGTTAAAAAAAGTGTTTACTTTTTTGGACCAGGTTACTTTGGATCTCCAGAACAGTAATGAAAAGTTCGGATGTTTCTTACGGTCTGCCTTAGATGTTCTGTCTCAAGTCTTGGAACTTGCTACTCTTCAAGACATTGGAAAGGTATAAGATTTGTGTGTGTTTTCTTTTATAGTTAAGTTGTCCATATCTGTGGTTGTTACTGGGGAAAAAAACACATACTGATTTTAAAATTGGTACTGTTGAGGGAGACAGTAGTCCTGGAAGTGTGCTGCTACAATGTTGGGTAAAGTGCTAAAGCAGATTTTCTAAGTTAAATTGCTTCCGTTGAAAACTGGAGTAACTCTTTTTACTGTTTAAATTTCATGTAGAGTCTTTCCAGCAAAATGACTTGCCTGCAGTCATTCAGTCTTACTATAGTAATATGTTTTAATACTTATGTTAAATATACCAAATGTCAGAAGGCATACTGCTCTCCTTCCTCTCTGTCTTGGTATTTTTTTCTCCTGAACTGTGTGTTGGGTATTGTGGTATTTTAAGACTAGGAGACAAATCTTGCATTTTGATTTCTTTACGTACTTCTACCATTTCCCTTAAATTAATGTAGCTTTACTTAGTAAAAAAGAAAATGTGCTTTTGTCCAGTTTTCATAGTAATGCTTTATATAATGAAGTAAATTTCAATTGAGTGGACCGGTGTTTTTACTTTTCTAGTGTGTAGAAGAAATTTTGGGATACCTAAAATCATGTTTCAACAGAGAACCAACAATGGCAACAGTTTGTGTGCAGCAGGTAAGGAGGTAATTTTTTTTTGTGTTACTGGAAGGTTAATTCTGGTATCCTGTGGTTATCAATTGGATACTAAGACTGGCCATTCTTTTAAGTGAAGTGGTGTGAGGAAACTGTAGTGCCCATGTGGAGCAAACAGAGCATGTTTAATTTTCATTGCTTGTAGTGAACCCTGATACCATGTAAATCATATAATTTCTTCTTGAACTGCTTCCAATTCAAAGAACTATTTTAGCTAATGCTCAGAAAAGTTTGTTTCCTACCTTCTCAAATGTGTTTGTAGGCAGTTAACTACATCAAAACCTGGAAAGCAAAGAACTGCCTTGGTGATGGATTTCTTGCAGGCTTCCAGTTAAACATTTGGGTTCAAGTCGTCAGAACTTAATTTTGGTGGGAGAGGCATGCTTTAGCAGATTATTTTGAGTTGTCAAATGGAAATAGCTTCAGTTGCAAAAACAGTCATATCTTTTTGAGTGAGGTATGGATTCTGTCTTTTTCCAGCTTCTTTCTGTCATCTTGTATTTGACTACATGATCCACAGTTTGCACTTTGACCTTTCCTCTGAGGTCCTTTGGGAGGATGAGTTGTCAAGTTGGGGTTTTTTGGTTGGTTTTTTTTTTTTTTTTCCCCTGAAGTGTTAATTTTTTTTTTCCTTCCAATTTTCTTCTGTAGTTACTGAAAACATTGTTTGGGACAAATCTGGCTTCTCAGTACGATGGCTTGTCTTCAAACCCCAACAAAGCTCAAGGCAAAGCTCAACGCTTAGGTTCTTCCAATTTGAGACCTGGTCTCTATCATTATTGCTTCATGGCACCATACACACATTTTACGCAGGCACTTGCTGATGCTAGTCTAAGGAACATGGTTCAGGCTGAGCAGGAACACGATGCTTCAGGGTAACTTTCTTCCCTTAAGATATAATCTTAACTTGAATTAGAATCTCTTTTTATTGTTTTTCATAAATGCAAGTATCATGGGAGAGCTAAGTAACTTGAAATTACAGTGTTGTGTATTATTTATTTCCTGTAGATTTATGCAAAGTAATTTGTGTTGGTAGTGAGATCCTGAATGCAACACTATATTAATTATCACTAATGTGTTTTTCAAATCAAAGCTAAATCATTAAAATGGATATCACTTGTTTTTTAAAAGCATAATAGTTTTAAATGCTTGTATTCAAAACTATTTCATTAATTGGATAATTATAGCAAATAGTAGCCTTAAAGGAAAGGCAGAAGGATGACTAAGCAAAGACGAGAAATTCTTTCTCTACTAGATGCTTGTTGTTCACAAATCTGTGTGATCTGATCATAGTGTACTGTAGGTTGTCTCTGTTGCTTTTGTTTTCTTAAGATTCTTGAAGCAGTCAAGTAGATAAAGAAAAGCTGCATTCATAAAAATGTGTCTAACGAGTGTGTTTGTGCCTCCATTTTTTTTTTAATGTATGTGGATTTATTGGGTTTTTTTATGACAGGTGGTTTGATGTGCTGCAAAAAGTTTCTACACAGCTGAAAACTAGCATTACCAGTGCAGCAAAACATCGTGCTGATAAGGTACTTGTATCTATGTACTACCAAAAGAGCTGTACCTTACATTTAAAACATTTTTCTCCTTTTAAAACATAATTTGGTTTTGAATCAGAGATCTGTTCAGATGTTAGATTATTTTAAAATCTCTCTATTCCAGAATGCTATTCACAGTCACATTCGTTTATTTGAACCCCTTGTCATAAAAGCATTGAAACAATATACTACAACAACATCAGTACAGCTGCAGAGACAAGTTCTAGACCTGCTTGCTCAACTGGTCCAGCTACGAGTTAACTACTGTCTTCTGGATTCCGATCAGGTTGGTACCTCGCCATTTTTGCAGATGTGTAATACAGGGATCTCACCAACAGGCTTAGTATTTACAGCAAAAATATTTGCAACAATCAATTCATTGTATTATAGGTGAAAACAAAGACTTAAAGGAAGGTAGGACTCAATTCCCAACCACAAAGAGCTTCAGATTTCTGGTTTTCTGTTGCATATAAATAGTTGTTGCAGAGCTTAGACAGTAATTTAAGAACTGTTCATTGTTAAAGATTGTCTTTAAGTGTAAGATGATGTGGAAAATACAGTCACTGGTGTTAAATAAAACTTCATTTACAAATACAAATACCTTCTTTCTCCACTGGGAGTATGGACTTCCATATGACTGATAGTGAGCATCATGGTTGAAAACTATTTTTTTTATTTCAATGATGGGGGGAAGCCTGAGGCACATACAGTAGTCTGTGTGGTTGTCCATATAAGCGGTAAATTTGTAACATAAAATAAATTCTATGTGTTTTATTTCTTACAGTATTTTTGGGTTTATAAACTAGTATGAGTTGCAATACGTAACTTTCTTGTAAGTTACGCAGATAAATCTTTTCAACGCATGAATACTTTGGATTTTATTTTGGTTTAGTGCTAGATTTTTGGTTGATTAACTGTAATGCCTCAAATATTGTGTGTTACGTGAGTGAGGAAGTTATACTTTAAAATATATAGGCTGCAGGTAAAATGTTGCATACATTCATGCAAACTGGATTAAGCTCTAATGTCAACAAGATTCCCAGCACCATTTGTAACTTAGAGGGAACGCTTCATTACATACTAGAATGAACTAGAAGTATAAATGATTTTCAGTGCCTGTCTTCCCTTTCTCTCCTTCCAAAACACAAACTTTTATAAATCTATCAAAACAGTTTCAAATGGGAATTAATGTCTCTGTGTCTGTTGTACACTTTATTCTCTCTAGGTGTTTATTGGATTTGTGCTAAAGCAGTTTGAATACATTGAAGTAGGACAGTTCAGGTATGAAACAAGCAAAGATCCTTTGAATAGTGTGGGTTTACAACTGTCTTACTCTGAGGCGTGTAGTGATTAGTTTTGCTGGGTATTTCTGCCTTACAAGAAAGAGAGTTACCTTCTGAGCAATGTGCATGTTTATTCTCTGGCTCCAGTGGTAGCCCTTTCAGATGATTTAGGTTCCATATGGCTGAAGAAGTTAGGAAGTAGCATGGGAAAAAAAAAATCCCAAGCTACGTTGTTGGTATGTTGTAAAACCATTCCTTTGGAGGCACACACCCCCGCCCACCAAGCAATGCTTTCAGGAATCAGCACTTCATTGCTAGGACTCACTTGCTGAAGGGAGAGCTACTTCTTCCAATTGTGGATTCACTGTGAACCTGTGTGTGTTCTGATCACCTGGTACATTTTGTATAGTACCTAATTGATCATAAGCAATGCAGTGGAATTTTTGTCAGCTATTTCTGGTTTTTCTCCCACTTGAGTTTGTATAAAGAGATAAGTGGGTTTTTTGCTTTGTGGGTCTCCTACAGAAATACTCCAATGTGTGTTGTGCATTAGATATATGTTACTAATATTAGTAACTGTATAATGGTCAAAGTCTGAAAGAAATCCTTTGGGGGAAAAAACCCATATTAAAGGACAGGGCACAGAAATTTTAGAAATACTGTATGAAAGCAGAGTAACTTAAAGAAAAAATCTTATTGTGAGAAGATTGATTTTTACTAAACAAAGTTGTACAATTCAAACTTGACACTTCATTTTTTGTTTTCAGGGAGTCTGAAGCAATTATTCCTAATATCTTTTTTTTCCTGGTGTTGCTATCTTATGAGCGGTATCATTCCAAACAGATAATTGGAATTCCTAAGATCATTCAGCTGTGTGATGGTATCATGGCCAGTGAAAGGAAAGCTGTTACACATGGTAATTAAAAATGATAAATGTACTAACACTAATATTAGTTCAGCAATAAAAACATTTAATAGTTTTAAATAAAAAAAAGTATTCCTTTCAGGAAGTTTATTGTACCCTACTAACACTGCTACCCCATATTTTGTGTTGTATGTAATAGCAAAAAAGCTTTTATTTGAAACTTTATTGGGTAGTAAGTTCACAACATATCAGTACTTGTAAAGGTTTTGATTTTAATTTTTAGTCCCCTTCCCTTTCCCTCTACCTTCAGCCTTTAAGTAGAAGCACCTCTCATACTTGCCATTGATTCTGCTGAGAAATACCTTATAAAAATACCTGTTTTAGCTCTGACAATGGGCAAATGTGTGCATAATATACATTTTCTAGTAGAAGTAAAAAGGTAGACATCATTATGCATTATAAGTTTGCGTTTTGTGTTTGGGTTTGTTTTTTTAGGGATGGGTAAAACCTTCAATAAATTAAAGTACAGTTTACTTTTAGTAGCTGAACTGTTAGAACAAGAAAAAACTGTTCAAGAGTGACTTGACTCGTATTAAAACAAAAAAAAAAATCTTGTTTCAGCAATACCAGCTCTGCAACCCATCGTTCATGATCTGTTTGTGTTAAGGGGAACAAATAAAGCTGATGCTGGGAAAGAGTTGGAAACACAGAAAGAGGTGGTAGTGTCAATGCTGCTGAGACTTATTCAGTACCATCAGGTAAGAGAGGAGGGAAGAGTGTCCCTGATGTGGCCTATAAAAGGGTAACATTGCTTTGACTGCTAAAAATGTATCAGGCAGTATTAATGATTTTCTATACAAAACATTAATAGCCTGAACCTGTGTGATCTTTCCTGATAGAAGGAGTACGCAAGGATTTTTTTAGGGATAGGGGAAAGGTTCTGCACTACAAACTAATATTTCAAGTCAAATAACATGTCTGTGGGATTTTATAGTCAAGCCTAGGTAACAAAGCACTGAAAAGCTCCAGTTAAGATCACGGTCTTGGTTGTCTTGCAGGTTGAATAAACAGAAGGTTAAGAGTTGTAATAAATTAGCATTCAAGAAACTTAAGAGTGGGGGTAAAAGTGGAAGAGAGGACAGAATTACAAGTAGGATACATGCTGCATTGAAGTGATTTAGGTATTGCTGTACAACAGCAAAATCTTCAATAACATGTAAAAACATAAATTATTTGAATAGTGTAATGAAACGGGTACTTAGACAGCACTGATTACTTTGCCCCAGACCTCACGGGTCTGGAAAACATGTTTCTGCATTGTAGGAGTATAAGAATGACTTTTTTCAATACACTTTGTTTAAAAGAAAAACATAAAAGTAATTTTAAGAGAAGTGACATAATTAGCATGTGATCTTATTGCTTATTCAGGTGCTTAACAAACTTAATGTGCTTTTCCTTTCATCATGTGAAAATGCAGTTCTAGCATATGCTAATGTAAGCAATGTATTTTCTGAGAATAGTTGGGGGGGAAAAAAAGTCAGTACATTTTGCCAAAATAATTTGTTAGAACTACATGTTCAGATTGGGGTAATTTTGTGTATCCACATTTTCTTTTGAATTTGTAGTTTTATAATCATGAAATGGCTAATATTAACTATATGAAATGACACACTGTAGACACATGATGTGAAATAGTGAATAACTTCGTGTTACATAAGGTACTGCAATTGCTAGCAGATACCCTTCTGACACCTATTTAACCTATTAAAGACTACCCATGCGCTGCTCTTCCCACATCATCCCATTTGTAATTCTTTCTCTGTCCTGCTCTGCTGGTGCAGTACTTACGAACTAACCTTTGGGCAGTTCTGTTGTTTCCCTGGCTGTGGCTGGGATGTTCTGCAGTGGTGTCCCTGTAATTTGAGAGGCTCCAAGTGCTGTAGCCTTTAACTTTTTTCTGTTACAAATGTAGCTGCTGTCCATGGAGCTCCACAGTTCAAGTTATTCAGCCCACAATTTCTCTTATCTCCTCTCCCATGAGAAAGCTTTTTGGGAAGAATCTGGTCATCTTTTTTTTTCACTTTTTTTAATTGGCTGCATTTCTGAATCTGAATTACTTGAATTTCTTCTACAGGTGCTCTAACTGGTTTTCTGAACCAGATTCTTCTGTCCCACTTTACAGTCCATATATTAACATTCCTGCTTGCTACGTTGTTGACCCGTCTGTCCTTGAAAGTGTAGTCTCTATAACCCTCACACATAAAACGTGTTCAGCTACTACAAGTGATCCTTGCTGTTGCTGTGCTCCATTATATGAAAGTGACGTATCTCAAGTGAACAAGCTCTATTAAAAATGTCTGTTTTGTTTCTTGACCAAATTTAAGTTTTGAGCTGAAGAAAGAATATACATGTGGGAAATTCCTTTCTTCCTTCCTCTCCTTTTTTCTTGAGTATGTGATGTAGCACTTACATATACTATGCTTTTTTCAGTTGTTTGAGCAGTCTTTTGACAAATGCCATTTAAAAAGGACCAAGAAAGCATATTTTTCTAGTTTATAAAAAGTAACTGGAAAATACTTTTTTTTTTACCAAAAAAAAAAAAAAAAAAAGGCATAACTAAGAACAAGCTTTTAACCTGAAAATCGAGTTTGGAAATGTTGATTTCTCATGTGGTTTTTCTTTGCTTTTTGGCAGATGGATGAAACACTAAATATTTTTCCCACTAGTGTATTACTTCTGTATTACTTAAACGTTTTCTGTTAGTGTGGGTATTTACTTGCATTCTTTTGGACTTTTCTTCAGGTGCTGGAAATGTTCATCTTAGTATTGCAACAATGTCATAAAGAAAATGAAGACAAATGGAAAAGATTGTCCCGGCAAATAGCTGACATTATTCTCCCAATGCTTGCAAAACAACAGGTTATTATATGAATTTTTAAATCTATAAACATCTAAAATAATATTTGTATCAATAATGGCTTTGGGTATTTGATTTTTTTATACGAAGACAGATTTTCTTGAAGATGTGGTTGGCATATCTGAAAAAATTACTGCAAGGTAAACTAGTCTTTGAAGTGATGAAGGTGGTATTTAAATGCATGAAGTATGTGCAGTATCTTTAAGACTGTTTACAGAAGCAGCTCGTTCTACTTCTCTTACATACATGATTGTATCGGAGTGCTTACTAAATGGTGTGAAGATTCTCCCGTGTTTTTAGAATGTCAAAAGTACTTTTTTTTGTAACTGCAGTGGGTCTAATTGCATTTTTTCTTCAGTGAGGGGAATGGAAAGACATAGTGTGAAACTGCGTTAATAAATTGCAGCATCATGACATAGTTGGGGTTGAAATGGACCCCTGGATGCTGCCTTCACCTCAAAGTAGGGTCTACTGGAGCAGGTTGCTTAGGACCATGTCCAATCAGGTTTTGACAGTCTCTGAGGATGGAGCCTCCATAACCTCTCTGGGCAACCTCATCTAGTGTCTGAGCATGCTCACAGGCAGAAAACAAATAAATAAAAACAGTGTTTCAGTGTAATTTCTTGCATTTCAACTTGTGCCTTTTGCCTTCCATCCTAGAACTGGATACCACTGAAAAGATTCTGGCTCTTTCTTCTGTACTTTCATTGTCTCCTCCTCCCACTTCCCCCAGTCAGAAAGTCAGATACTTGTGCACGTTGTTCAGCCGGGACAAGGCTCAGGGTGACCTTTATCAATCTCAGCTGTCCCTACAACAGATGTTCCAAGCCAAGTGCTAGACTCTCTCTGGTGTGTGCATGTTTTTCTTTCCTTCCCCAACGTGCAGTGCAGTGAGTAGACCCCTTGTATCTGGAAAGAAAAGATGACTCCTTTTAGGAGAAAGATTCCCACCCCCCCTCCCCAAGTGCTGCTCCCTGAGCAACAGAGGACTTGACTTTGATACAGCTTTCCTGGAATTAGAAACACTTACTTCAAGGATAAAAAGTGAAACTAGTGAAACTGTGCCCTTAATGTTCTTTACTGCATAATGGCAGATCCCTACTCCCGGGAGGATACCTCATGGCTGGAGAGAGTGGGCAGTTACTGTAGATCAGACAACAGGTTTTGAGCAAAGCTAAAATGTTGGCAGATTCATACAAAATAACAGCAATTTCAATCTGTGCATGTGCTCAACTATGAAATTATTTAAACAAGCTAGGGTCATCCAGATTGGTCCAGTCCTTTGCTTTTTGCAGTTGATTATTTTATAATTTATCTAAAAACCTCATCAAGTGTCCTACCTCTGTTGCTGCAGTGTAATACCATTGTAACTGTTCCCTTTTCAGATGATTAGGAATGTTTTTTTCCTAGTTACCTGCTTAAATCTATGCACAGCCAGTATTGCTTTCTATAAATATGCCTGGTAGGATGTGTAGGGAGGCGAAAAGTTTTTTAAATTTTATGACAAGTCAGTCTTCTGGTCTCATTCTCTGAATATGACGTATTTATCCTGATAAAATATGTGGTATGTATATCGAATTTTTTTGTGTGTCAGTATTCTCAAAGCCCCTGTGTCAGAAGGACTGCAATGAAAATTTACCTTTCATAGCTTTTAGTTGCTCTGAATTTTGTACTGTAAAGGACAGTTTTATTACACAAAGGTGGTCATAAAAATGTTTAAAACATGAAATGGTAATTTTAAAATAATAAATAAATAAATAAAGGCAGTTACCTTTAGTTACAAATTAGTTTTGTGTTTTTCTTTTACAGATGCATATAGACTCTCATGATGCTCTGGGAGTATTGAACACTTTGTTTGAAATTTTGGCTCCTTCATCCCTTCGCCCTGTGGACATGCTTTTAAGGAGTATGTTTGTTACTCCTAAAACAATGGTAAGCAGTTGTTTCCAGAGAAGAGAGAATCTGGTGTATTTCATGCAAAACAAAAGAGCACGTGTTTCTCTTTCTGAATTTGCAATGTGGCGTTAAAGTACCTGCAGTGGATTTTAGGAAATAATTGGTTAGAACTAATGTGACTTACCAACTGGGAGCACTTCATACAAGAACGTTCTGCTTATGGATTATTTGCCTTCATTTTGTATTTTGAGGATCAGGAACATAGAGAAACATACTGTCATAATGAATTCTAGAATGCAATTTAATAGATAGTCACATTTTCCTGTATTAGTGCCGTTTTTATAGTTGAGAGCTTGTTTAACAGAGTGAATGTAAGCTTGACAGTTACCACAAGAATAGCATTTTGGAAGATATAAACATAAATGTTATTTCCTGCTTGCTCCATTCTGAAAAGGGTGTGATTTTGTACAACAGTTAATGAAAGTGTTAATGTATTTGAATTCGTTCCTATGTTGTGTTGTTTCACTTCAAAAGTACTCAATTTTATGCATTTTTGTGTTTGTGTTAGGCATCAGTGAGCACTGTCCAGCTATGGATTTCTGGAATTTTAGCTATCCTTAGAGTTCTGATTTCACAGTCAACAGAAGACATCGTTCTATCCCGTATACAAGAGCTTTCCTTCTCACCATATCTGATTTCATGTCAAGCAATTAACAGACTGAGACATGGAGAAAATAATGTATCTGCACCAGAGGATCGCACTGAGGTTAAACAGGCTAAATATCTTCCTGAAGAGACATTTTCTAGGTATGTTGTTTTTGAATAATTAAGGGGAAAGATTAAGATTTGAGAAATCACAAATATATTGGGCAATATATACACATGTAGAACTGTTATCTGATAGGAATAAAGTCTGTTAATGAGTTGATATGGGAGGAGTGAGTGTGGAGGAGGGAATGATGAGATGGAGAGCAGAGGGAGGAGATGAGCGGTTTGTAGTAGGGACTTCGGATTGTTCCGATGCCTCTTCTCAAGCCAAGTGAAGAACCTCATGGAGCTGTTAAAATGTATGAATCCTGGACTTACTTAAACTGGGTCTAAAAACTTAACTAGTTAATCCTTTCCTTCCTGTGAGGGGACTGAAAGATGAGTCATCCCCTTAGCAGAAGCCCTGATTTTTCTGCTAGAATCCTGGTAGCAGACAGATTCAAATCTAGTAAGTTAGTCCTGCTTTCTATTTCCTATTTTTAAGGAACAAATGGCTTTGTGTAGTTGGCTTTCCATACCGATGTCTTCAGTGTGACAGACTTCAGGCAAAAGAATTGTGGAGAGATGGCAATTGTATTATGCTGCCACAGTGCTTGTCTTCAAGGCATTATGCTCTTATGTGGTGGGAAGCATTTTAATTAGCTATTTGTTTAAGAAAATGAGAACTTCTTACTTAAGTATGGAACTTCACATAGAAATAACTTGGTGTTTCTTACTCAGCTCATTGATGAGGATGATGGGTAGAGGGAAAAGGGGCTTCTGGACTCCCTTAATGTGACATCATGTCCAACAGGAATGACTTGAGGAATGATTATGGCAAGGAGGATGGATGTCGTTACTCAAATGCCCTTATTTGGTGTGTGGATTTGTTTGGGGGGGGTGTGTGTTGTGAATTAGGGTTTTTTTGTTGTTGGGGTTTTTTATGTTTGGGTTCCACACCCCCATCCATACCACTCCCCAGGCTGGGGGTTTGATATGGAACCTGTTCGGTAGAGTATAGATAGATGAGGCTTTAAAAAGCTGAATTACTGTGACATGCAGTTACCCCTTCTCAGCTGAGCTGCAGTAACTGTCATGGTGTGTTTTAGCTCACTGCAAATCACTGTTAAGACACTATAGCACTTTTTGAATCTTTGCTGTGTGAGGTGGGGCTGGTATGTGCGTGCTATCATGACTTTAGCTAATGAGTAAATAACCCAGATCCAATATCTAATATGTAATTAAGTGCTTGTGATCATCTCTCCATACTTATAGCATCATATTTGGTTTAGGTCGACCTGTTCTGTAGCATTTAATTTGGCATCCTATTGGGGATGAATGGACAAGGTCTTCGTATTTTATTTTTTCAAACTTAGAGTTTCATGGGCAAACCTCATCTTATCCTGAAAGATGTTGTGTTAATAGTTTTTCTGTTGATTGTATATGTGATTTTTCAAGGTTCTTATTACAACTGGTTGGCATTCTACTGGAAGATATTGTTACCAAACAATTGAGAGTGGACATGAATGAACAGCAACATACTTTCTACTGCCAGGAGCTGGGCACGCTGCTTATGTGCTTAATACATATCTTCAAATCAGGTATTACTTTAAATACTGCCTTGTGCTGTAGCATACAGTGACAGAATGGTTTTTCAGTTGAGACAATTGTTGAATGCATCGAACTACTGAGAAGGAATACATAGGTGCTAAGGGCATAAAGAACCTCCCAAACTTTGTGCTTGTGCATGCAGGTCACACTTTTCACAGTTCTTCTGTCTATGTGGAACAAAATGTAACTAGTGACTTTTTATTTCTCCTTTTAACTGTCTAAAACTTTCCACTCCAAAAATGCAAAGCATTCCAAATTTTGGTCTGTATTTCTCATGGTGTTTCTCGCTTTGGAGGTTGGTAGTTATGTCCAGGCTTAAAATACTGAGTTAAAGACCGCTGGCTCGGGCTCATGACAGGGTAGGTTCCTGTTCTTTGTCATAATTAATAAAAACATTTTTAAAAAAACCCAAACCCGAAATGAAACAAACAACCAAAACCAGAAAAGTAGGAGAAGTAGTACTGTTCCACCTCACTGGTCTTGAGCTCCTTTCTTCAGGTTTGGGAATTCTGCCATAGGCATCTTCTGCTAGATGCCCAGTCTCTGGCCTTTTGGTAATTACTTAGTCAGCGTGATTTCTTGGTCTTATTTTCTGAATAGCGTCACTATATTCAGTTTCTTTTATTCTTTCTTTACTATGACTGTTCTTCTTTGCCTTCTAATTTTCAGCCTGCAGCTGAAATCCAACCGTGGATTACAGTAGTGGTGCCAAGACCTTTTAAATTGCATCCAAGTCCCCGGTTGTTCACAGACTCCCTTACAGATACTGGACAAGGAACTGGCCTTGAAACACCCTGAGAACCTGGCCTGTAAAATGGGAGTTACAGTACTTCACTACTAGCAGATGTGCATAACAACAAAAGTGCTTACAGAATACTATTATTAGATGTTTAACATGATTCTATGCTACACTGTATCCCAACAACCTCTAATCTTTTTTCTTTTTAAGCTCTTCCTACAGAGTTCAGTCCTTTCTTGAGGAAAAAAAACTCCTGAGTTCTATTCCTGTTGTTGCAGCTACCTGCTTCTTGCAAACATAAGTATTGTAGGTGTAGGCCTTAAAAAAAAAAAAGTGCTGATGGAAGTGTTCAGGTCTTCAACTAGTTCTCTGTCAAAGCCCAAAGCTTCTGCATTGCCTTGATCTAACTTCCAGTAGCTTTACTCCTCCTCATCTTCAGTGACAGTAACAGGTAGAAAAGTGATTGGGAAACTAATTGAGTTATGTTGTGAGAGTTTGTGCAGCCATGGTAGATGATGTTTTGTCTTTTGACTTGTCAGAAGAGAGCTTTGGTTTAAGAAACAAAGCCCTGCAAACATTGGTTCTTGCCACAAAGACTCCAGGACTGTGTGTGAAGAGGCACAAAATACAGTGATAGTGACCAGAGCCTTCCTTGATCTTTGTTTTAAGCCTGCTTTAGGGCACAAGACTCAAGATGTAGCGAGTAATAGTTCTCTTTTCCCATGCGTCTGTTACGATAGTAACTGTTTATGCTATTATATTATGTTATGGAGAAACATTTGAAACACATACTGTAACAAGTAACTTATTCCAAATCACCTTAGCATAAGTGATTAAGTGATGTCAAGCCAAGGCCAATGAAATCAGAAAATCAAACTGGTGATTGAAATCAGGGAAGTGGATTCTTCCACAGTGGGAACTGGGCATAATGGGAAGGGAAGGCTCGGCTAGTTCTGCCGCAGCGACTGGCTTCCAAGCTGCACTATGAGTGCTGCCAGGAACTAGGTAGAAACTTACATGTAAAATTAAAATTAAAATAATATTAAAATGTTTATGCAGAGCACTGTGGTATGTGTATTGTGTGATCTTTAGAAAGTAGTTCAATGTAAGACTACGAACCAACCCTAACTACTAGTAGTAATGTGGTTGCTTTATATGGTATAACAGAGTAGAAGGAAAGTTATTCAGACACCTGGGCTGTATTTTCATGTCATAACATTTTCTTTCAGGTTTAGGCTTAGGGTTAACTAAGTGCCTGCCTTTGTAATACTTTCATTCGGTTAAGTTCTCTATAATTTTTTTTTCTCTGTAAATTGTATTCTCCTAATTACAAGTGCAGCTTATAGTGATTTGTGTCTGGGAATGTAGACTAAGGTATTCTATCATTTTTCACCACTTCTCTACTTGGATGTTTTGTCTTCTCACCCATCAGTGTTTTGTTCTTTTGGTTTTTTTTTTCCAAAATATGGGCAGTGCTGACTCCTATGTATTCAGCTATAGGAAGCTGCAAGATTAGAAATAAACATTTTCAGTGTGCTACTTTGAAGTTAGTAGAAATAAGTCATAGACAAAGCGAAAAGATTAGCATGCTGTGGCTTTCATGACTGTAGAAGGTCACTAGATGGTGCAATTACTGCAAATGCAAGAATCTGGAATGGTAATAGCAATGGCTTGCTAGTATGGAACCTGAGTTTTGAGGCTCAGTTATTTTTCCCATTCTTTGCTATTTACATTGTGTATTTATTGGTCCTAGGGGTGGCTTAAACTGGTCCACATGGCTGTGGAATTTACAGCTTCATTCTTCTTTATATCCACAAGGCAAGCAAGCAACACTAGAGATCTCTTTCATTATTATGATTAGCTTTTGGTTTCTAACTGGTTCTGAAAAAAAAACCCCCACTTTTCCCCATGATCTTAGCTTCTCACAGAAACTAAAAAAATCTTGTGCCTTTAGACAGCTTTTAAGTTTATCCATTTTCCTTGTTTTCCCACCCTTCATTTTGACATATGAATACAGAATCAGCAAGTCAGAAAGCAAAATTCAGCTTTTGTGCTGAGTTTTCCATATGCAGGGTTCTCCACTTAAAAACATTTTCTTCTTGCACTTTAGAAATTGGATGGAAGGGTGTCAGTTTAATTTCAACTAAATGTATTTGGGGAACTGTTAGCTGGAGTAGGATACTTGTAAGCAATCTTCCTTAGCGTGTAGAATCGTATTTACAGCATAGTTTTTAATTAAAAGTTCTGTGTTTTACTTTATAAAAAAACCAAAACAAAAAAAACCTAAATCTGGTCTATAATGAACAATTTTAGATTTGGTAAAGGTTTTCACATATCATAAACTTCTTGCTGCATGACAGAGGAAAAAGTTGAGAAAACAGACTAGAATTGTAATGAAGCTTAACTAAAGCATTATTTGTTAGGTCTGGGAGCTGGTCATTACTTGTTTACACATTGCCCTTGGGCAAACCCCATGACTTGCCTTACATTTGTAAAACCACTTGGGATATACCTTTTTTTCAGGAATGGTAGTGGCTTATGAAACAAGAACTGAATTTTCAGGGTAACTTGAATAATTTTAAAACATCAGAATTCAGATTAGATCATGGTTACTTTTAACATGCTTTTTTTTTTGTTTTCAGGGATGTTTAGAAGGATCACAGCTGCAGCCACCAGACTTTTTACAGGAGATGGATCTGATGGTAGTTTCTATACCCTTGAAAGTTTGAGTGAGCTTGTTCAGTCCATGATTCCCACGCATCCATCTTTAGTTCTCCTCTGGTGTCAAATCCTGCTTCTTGTCAATTATACCAACTACAACTGGTGGTCAGAAGTACATCAAACCCCAAAGTAAGATTTGTTTTTGATCCCTAGTAGTAGCAGTGTGTCTCATTATATTTGTTAAAGTTATATTAAAACAAGCTAGCTGTTTTCTGCTAAGCCTGTCAGCCTGTTGAATAGTATTATTGGGATTCTGAAATAGATAGTTGTGCATTTACTTTATGTGTATACGTACTGTCTATTCTGATACCAGTCTGTCTTCCAAACTAAGGAAATGTATTCTGCGCTCAGTTGTTCCTCAAAAGGAAATACCAAGTAATCTCTCCACTTTTAAGGCAAGAATGTATCATGTTTATTGCTTTTAATTAAAATTATGGAAATAACTACAAGAAAATACTTAGTATTTCATGTTCCAGTGGAGACTTTGTATTTCACCTTTTAGCAAATAACCAGCCAGTGCAGATGATATATACTGTTGTATTTATGAAAACAGGATCTGACCAGTGTAAGTGTAACTACAGTTACATATGTTCTCTCAGTGGGTCTGTGTCTAAGTCTTATGAAAACACGGTATCAGCACCATGCTAATTCATTAGCATCAAGCGCCATAGTAACCTCAGTTAATGTTAGCTGTCTGAAATTCAGAGATTTGGTCTAAAATCAGAAAAGCATTCTCTTGGTATGAAGTTAGTTTATGCGACCTGTCAGGCACTGGAATGATTAGTCCTGTGGGGTAAGGTAGATATCCCCTGTGTGGGTGGGTATCCCTCTTTTAACTGTAGAGGGAGACCAACAACTGACTTGGGAGGCTTTTCTGTTGCTTATGGAGTGAATGTTAGGGAAAACTAATCTTGCTCTGCAACATGAGTGAATCAATTTGTGCTCAAATGTGACATTCTTGCCTCAGCTCAACCTCATGATGTGAAAAAATATTATTCTAATTCGAGGAAACATGAAATTATTTGGCATATGGGAGAAGTAGGGCAACTAAAATAGCTCGGGTGACATCTGCTATTTGTTGCAGTTATCTTTTTTTATTTACCAGTATCACCTCTGTTTTTTCTGGCTTGGGCATCACTTTCAATCTGACACTAGACTAAGTGCTCAAGAGCACTGGTTTGGCTTGAGAAGAAAATTGTTATCCTACCAGGGATGCAGTAGCCCATATTTTTCTTTTAAATAACCTGGTTAGTTCTTCAGAAGTTCTTCAGCCTGTCCAAGGAAGTAATAAGAATGGAACAAAAAATTGAATCTACAACCGTCAGAATGTAAAGAGCTGATTGAAGGCAGAGTGTCTGCTTCAAAGCAGTTTGGTGTTTGAATGAAGTTTCTAGGAAAATAAATATTATGTAAGCACATTGGTAGGATATTCCAAGCAATTTGATTATTAATGTTTCAGTAGCCATAGTAATAGTGGTAACAAAATCTAATGTGCTTCTTGCAGGAGACACAGTCTTTCAACTACTAAATTGCTTAGCCCTCAGATATCTGGAGACAGCGATGAATCTCATTCAGAATCTAAACGTGGTATGTGCAATCGAGAGATAGTGAGAAGAGGAGCACTCATTCTTTTTTGTGACTATGTTGTAAGTTATGAATTACGAGTTTTATAACTATAGTTTTGAGTTATCTTATTATACTGACAGTCTTTTATTAACTGAACCTGGTTCACAAGTGAAAAATGAAGACTTGTGAAATCAGCCATCTTATTTTCAGGTGGTGCTTCTATAAGCTTAGGTGTGACCTCATTTGGTGGGTTTTTTTTCCTGTTCTGAACAGAGAATTCTCTTGGCTTGGAAAGGATACCTGGTGGGTCATAGGGATATGGTTCCCAGCGGAGAATTCTTACTTCTTAGTGTGCTCCTAGCACCTCATTAGTGTTAGGCTTCCCAACATCAGTAGCAGTGCATAGTGTCTAGGAGACAAATTTCTGTCTCTGTACCCTAAGAGGAGAGGTTTTACATTCACATTTAACTTCTGTTTTGGCTTTCTAATGAGAGCAGTTCCTGTGGCTTTGGCCTCTTGCTGTCTCAATATTAACATTTTAGTTCACTGGGAACTTTTGAAGAGAATCTTCATGTAATATCTAGTATTGCACTTTGGTTTGCATTGCAGAGCAGTTTTGGGGCAAGCGAACTGCATTCTTTTCAGGTTCAACTGAACCAAAAGCTATGTTTAAGAAACACTTCAAGTACTAATGGATGTTCAGTCACTGGAGTCAGATTAGAGGTGGTCCAAGGTAAAACCATCCAAAACCTCTTTACTGGGAAGTGTCAGCCTCTCAGCATGACTGGTTAGCTCTGCAGCTGTTGCATTGCACTGCTTGTTGATACAGATATAGCCTCTGTAGGTTTAAAATTAATTATTGATAAATCTCTTCGGATTTGCTTTCCAGAAATTATTTGTGTTATGTTTAAGGCCAGTAGTAATAAGAAATCTTTAAAAAGAAGACTAAATGAAAATCATACTTTACAAGTCTGTGCATGTGCATGTTTATTTCAAACAGTATTTCTTTAAAAGTGGCATCTTTGAATTGACCTTTCTCGATTTACTTGTTTCTGGCCTGGATTTTTAGCGTTTCTTAAAAAAAATTACAAATTTGTTACAAATCTCTTCATTTGCAACAACAAGATCAAATGCATTTGGAATTTTTGTCACTATTGTGGCTTAACCCCCGGCCGGCAGCTAGGTACCGTGCAGCTGCTTGCTGACTGGCCCCCAACCCACCCCCTAGAGGGATGGGGATGAGATTTGGGGGAAAAGGTAAAACTTGTGGATTGATATTAGAACAATTTAATAATTAAAACTGAATAATAATACTAACAATTGTAATGAGAGGGGGAGAGAGAGAGAGAGGGAGAGGAATAAAATCCAAAAGGGAAAAAAACCCAAGTGGTGCACAACGCAGTTGTCCGCTACCTGCTGACTGCTGCTCAGCCTGTCCCCGAGCAGCAATGGGCAGGCCCCAGCCAGCTCCTCCCTGTTTATATACTGGGCATGACGCTCTATGGTATGGAATGTCCCTTCGGCTAGTTTGGGTCAGTTGTCCTGGCTGTGTCCCCTTGCAGTTTCTTGTGCCCCTCCAGCCTTCTTGGTGGAAGAGCCTAAGAAACTGAAAAGTCCTTGCCTTAGTTGTTTCTAAGTAATGCTTATAACAAAAGTATCAGTGTGTTATCAACTTTATTCTCATACTAAATCCAAACCACAGCATTGCACTGGCTACTGAGAAGAAAATAACTCTATCCCAGCTGAAACCAGGACAGTCATAAAAATAATGATGGTGATACTAAAATACAGCCACTGTGCCATTATTCCAAACTAGCTACCAGAATTTTATGTGAAAAATTCATGTTGTGTCAAATAAAGTTCTTGGTAATTAAACACTTAACATGGGTATTACTGGAATCAGATTTTAATTCTTTCCCATTTAGTGTCAAAACCTACATGATTCAGAACACTTGACCTGGCTTATTGTAAATCATGTTCAAGACTTGATTAATCTGTCCCATGAGCCTCCAGTACAAGACTTTATTAGTGCTGTTCACAGGAACTCAGCAGCCAGTGGTCTCTTCATCCAGGCCATTCAGTCACGGTGTGAGAATCTTGCAGCTGTAAGTTTAACTTTTTGACTTTTTTTAAAGAATAAAGTCACTTACACTTTAGCATAAGTTTAACTGATAAGTATGCAAATTCTGACATTTCTGGGTCATTTATCAACTTCTGATTTTATTTTTAGAGTCACTTCTTTAAAAATGCAACAATATATTAGCAATTTTAGTATCAGATGTGTTCCAATCTATCAAATCTATGAATTCAAGTAGAGTTGGTTAAGCTGCTTTTCTTCCTTTCTGGGTATTAACCCCACATAATATCTGAAGGGTAAATTAAACCTGTAACCTATGTCTTTGATTTCAGTGTCTTAGTAGCGTAAATAACAGAAGTACTAACTACAGGGGCAGGAATAGGAATTAGTCCATCTTCGGTAGGACCTAACAACATGAAAATGATCTGCAAACTCTGCCTTCCCCGTTGATTCGCCCCACAAGTTGTAGCCTCTTGGTGAGGGAAATACTGCTTCAGAAATTCAGTGTATGATTTCTTTTGATTATTTTAGGTTTCAGATTAAAAGGCATGAATGATATTTTATAGGGATGTAAGGTTGTATGCATCCCTCTTTATCTTGAGAGCTCACTAGATGGGAAATGTCATTTGCTGGGTTTCCTCTAGAGCTAATGATGGGAGATGCTACCATACCATGAATAGCCTGGTAACATTTCCTGTTTTCCCATTGTTTGTGCAAGTCTAGTGCAACTGTATTAGTGATTTAGGCATGTGAGTAAAACACTTTAAAGGTGAACGAGATTAATCTGGGCTTTAGTGTCTGAGGTAGAATGAACTAAAGGTGTTTGAATGGACGATGTCATTCTGTGAAACGTTTGGTGATGGTCAGAAAAGTCAGTGAAATTAAAATAGCTGGTATTTACAGTCTACTCTAAGAGAAGATTGGTTCCACGAGTCAAACTAGTTTGTCTTTGTGTTTCTCCCTTTAGATTATTAGTGATGAATTGGTGCTAATAGTAAAAAAAATCTAAACATTTCTTTGCACCCTGTTTAATCCTGAGTGGCCATTGCTGTCTCTTGTTTTGACTGTTCATGCCCCTACCTTCTTCCAGCAAGGGTTCAAGCTTCTCACTATTTTCAGAGCTTTCTACAATTCCACTTAAGTCTTTCTAGCTTTTTTCCCTAGAAGCTTTGCTCCCTACTTTTTGCTTACTCTTTGTAAGAGTAAGCTTTTACAGTTAAACATTAAACAACTTAATGTTCATGTTAATTAAATAACCCAGTAACTCAAACCTATTCATATATAGATGATTATATTGATCAACTAGTCTGCTAATAGTTTTTCTAAATGCCTTTCCCTTTAGCTTGAAGGTCTTTGTATTCCAACTGATTGCCTTTTTTTTTTTGTGTGTGTGTGTGTGTGTCTGTTTCCTGGTTTGTTTTGTTTCAACATCCAGCCCACAACTCTGAAGAAGACTTTACAGTGCTTAGAAGGGATACATCTCAGCCAGTCTGGGGCTGTCTTAACATTATATGTTGATAAGCTTCTGTGTACTCCATTCCGTGTGCTTGCTCGCATGGTTGACACACTGGCTTGCCGTCGGGTAGAAATGCTTTTGGCTGCAACTTTACAGGTAAATATATTTCATTTGTAAATAAGATTGGGCAGTGCTAGCAATATAACCAAGTGTAATGATTTTGATTACATCAAAATACAATGATGTTTCAGTGATTTCATTAGAAAGGAATCTTTTTTACGTAACATGTAGGTACGTGATTGTTTACATTTCACTTTATCAGCCTATAATTTTCCTAACCTGTTCAAAGTACCTATGGGTATTTTACTTATTTCTGTCCTGTAAAATTCTTGTGACTCTTTCCTATAGAACAGTATTACTCAGTTACCAGTAGAAGAACTGGATAGAATTCAGGAATACCTTCAAAACAGTGGATTAGCAACAAGGTAAACAATATGAGTACATGTTAAAATGCCAAACTGTTGTTCTAGTATTAATTGTATTAACTTTTTTTACTATGCTTTGTTTTTTTTCTTAAAGGTAAGATAGTGGGTCCTTTTTGGAGGTAGAATAGGAGTAAAGCCTCTCTTATGAGATGCAGGCATATTCTGGCACAAGAATATGTAGTGTTTGCTGGGTTGAATTTGCAATATACTTAAGAATTAAAGCAAGCTAAAGGCTTGAAAGCATAAATTATCTCTCCCACATCCCACTCAGTATTTAACTTTTGAGAGACAGCAACCGCAAATTAATTCCTTGACAAAAACAATTTTACTGAAAACAACTTTATTTTCCTCAAACTTCTGCAGAATTTTGTGCGTCCAAGCTGGGTGTGCTTGTGTTTTGTGGTGGCTTTACACCCCCCCACCCCCAGATAACTGTGTTAAAACTTGTAACTGTTTAGTCTCCTGTTTAAACTGCTGTTACAACAAGGAGAAAATGGTTCAATATTTTTTGTATTTAATGTTGGAAACAGCTTCATTTACTCTTCTTGATGTCATTGCTGTTTGAGAGTAATATATGTTAACTGAAATAAGGAATAAGTAGGGGGAAAGTATCTAAAGCCCAAGACTGCAGTAGATTGATAGGAGTGTGCCGTCGTAGGTAGCGTTACATTTGACTTCTCAAAAAACCTACAGAAGCTCAGAATGACTTTATAAAAGTTCTTGATAGCAGTAATGGGATCAAAAAATGCCAACCAAACAAAAAATATAAAAACCTCAAACTCTTGACACTGACATAAAACCACAAACTTGAATCCTTAATATATTGGTGGGGGCAGGGAGGGGAAGGAACAGTTTTAGTGGATTCTTGTTTTGTATCTGTTACAATGTATTTGTCTGCAATCAAAGAATCTGTACACTAACTTTTGATTCTTATTATTAAAAGAAGTTACTGTATAAAGAAAATGTAACAGCTTGCATCTTATGCTTAAGCATGTACAGATTAAATCTTTATTGTTGATGGTGCTGAGTTCATTTATTTTGGCTACTGATAGCTAGTGACATTTACAGTTTTGCATCATACAACTGTATATATCCAACAAAGTACATAAGACCCTACTGCTTTTCTCTCCCAGGATTAGAATTAACTCACTGGATGTCTTTGTATTTTTAAATTACTTACAGAACTGAGTAAATAAGCTCTCTGCTGATGTGTTCCTCTATTTTCAGACACCAAAGACTTTACTCGCTCTTGGACAGGTTTCGTCTTATGGTAGCACCAGCCACAACTAGTCCTTCACCTCTGGTTACCTCACACCCACTAGATGGAGAAGACCAACCAGCTTTAGAGAATGTAATTCTAGACAAAGTAAGATTATATTTGGAAAGTGTCACTAAAAGTGCCTTGGCTGTAAACAAGCTTTGCTCATTACAAAATATTTAAATACAGGTTATTTGTACTATGCATCAATGTTCTCGTCATCGTCAATGAATCTCACATATAGGTCACTGAATTATTTCGTGTGTTGGCTGACTGTTGAACTTACGATGAATAATTAGGATGTGCACAGATGTTTATGTTGATGGTGCTATGAAAAAAACATCGTTTTTCTTTGCATAAATTTAATGGAAAGATTTACCTAAGATTCAGTAGAGACAGGTATCTCCTCTTTTTTTCTTGATGTGTTTACTGCAGTGATCAGTTTTATTCATTTGCTGAAAACTCTTGGTTGACTCTTGGAAATAAGATTTTACTTCTTGATTTCCATTTCTCAGCTTTGAATTACTTTCAGAGAACAGTCATGACTACTTAACTGTTTCTGTCTTTCATGTACTTAAGTGTGTTTATTTCAAAGTGGAGTGGGAAGCTAACAGCCAGCCTTTTGGGGCCTGTGTCCTCCTTTCTTTCCAGTTTATCCCATGGCACAGAGAACATCTTCTCAGTCCTTTGTGTTCTACAGTGATACACAGTAATAGGAAATTTTTGTAACTGAGATGACAAAATTTACTTTGTTAGCTGACAGTTTGGACGACACTGGTATATAGTTGAGGAACCCATTGACTTAGAGAGAGATTGAGAACTACTTAACAGGAGGAAACAATGTTTATGCCCAGAAACCATTTATCTGTAGTTTTCTGTCTTCAAATTAATGAAAAAAATCTCCTTCCTCTGTCACTGTAAATCCTGCACAGAGTAGATTTTGTGTGCTTCCTCCACAACCTCTATGTAGTTCATAGAGTCATAAAATGTCTCAAGTTGCAAGGGACCCATAAGGATTGTGAAGTCCAGTTCTCTGTTCCTTGCAGGACTGCCTAAAACTAAACCATGTGACTAAGATCATTATCAAGATGCTCCTTAAACTCTTGACAGGCTTAGTTGCATTCTAATTAGTATCAGCAAATTCAGGATGTCCAGTTGAGACAAAACATAGAAAAGGGATAACTGAGCCTTTTTATATTCCTTAGTAAAATTAGTTATATTATGAACCAGTTCCTGTAGTCTCATTGCTAATAAGGAGTAAATCTGTGATGATGTATGATGGTCTTGATTTATTTCAAAATGTTTATCTTCATCTGCCATCTGCTGATCTATTTGAATCTGAAGACTTTTCCTTGGTTGTAGTACTGGGGTTTTTGCTTCTGCAAAATTATGTTTTTGTGACTGTTGAGCATTCCATTTTTTTTCCTAGATATTCTCCTCAGCTTTAGGACCCTAATACATACGTATACATTCAGCTTTTTTCCTCCTTTTTTGTCCAGACTCTATGGAAATAGAGAACTTGCCAGTGAACATCCATTGGTCTAGCTTGTGGTGGTCCATTCACCAGTTGTCTGTTTTGCCTAGCTTTTTTCTTTGAGGTTTTGGGGTTTTTTCCATTCATGGACCACAATTCAGTGCCAATGAGCAATTCTCTCCCTGTCTCCTTGAAATGTATTATTTTTCTGAAAATAAATATGTAATAATTTTTTTTTCATTATTAAAGGACTGGTACGTGTCACTAGTGAGGTCGCAGTGTTGCATCAAGTCTGACTCAGCACTGCTAGAAGGCGCAGAGCTGGTGAATAGGATTCCTCAGCCTGACCTGAACTCCTTTATGACCAGCAAGGTAACTTCTTTGTCAGATGAAACACGGTCAGCTGAAGAGGCTGTAATTATTTCTAATGTTCTTATTGGTAATATTAATAGATTATATCCTTAAATGTTAACACTTGAAATTCATATAGTACTGGTAGTTAGTTCAGTTCTTGAATTTCGTTTGACTTTGGAAACTTAAAACAGATACCTTTCGTTTCTGTGGTCTAACAATGATGCTACTACTAACTTTCCAGTAGTACAGGTTGGGTGTATAGAGTGAAAGTGAAGGTTGGTTTATGTATTGCAGTCACAAAAATCTATTTTACCATTTTACATAATGTTCTCGTTTTGCCATACAGTCTCTTACAAGGCCAGATGCTTCTATAACCTTTAAAATACCTGTGCTAGGTAACTTGCAGTATGCCACTAACAAGCCACAGGTAGTAAATCTGGCGTAAAGGACAACTTGTATCTATTACTTTGTTTTCTGAGAATGTATTTTGTTCTGCTGATATGCAGAAATAATAGTGGGAAATTGTTTTTAAAATATTTGACTTAATTGTTTGAAAACTTATTTCTTGAAGATTCCTTGTATATAGATCATTCTTAAGCTTTATTCACATATTGTTCTGAAAATCTGGAATAAGCAAATTGATTTTTATTTCTGGTACAGTAGTGTTTGGAATTTAAATGTGGAACAAGTATGGGCTTAATGATCGTACTGTTACACCACAATGGAGTAGAGATCTTAATTAACCAACTTGTTATTTAATAAACTGTTAATTTACCACCATATTTGTATGCCGCAATAGTACTATCAGATATTTAGCTTCTCTTTAAAGCAATTTCTTAACTTTTTATTTACTATTTGATTTCAGGAATTCAACCTCAGCTTGTTAGCACCTTGTTTAAGCCTGGGCATGAATGAAATCTCAAGAGACCAGAAGAGTAGTTTCTTTGAAACAGCTCGGAGGGTAACTCTGGATCATGTGTCTACCACTGTACAAAACCTTCCTGCCAACCACCAGGTTTTTCAACCACTCCTGCCAACCGAGCCATCGGCCTACTGGAAAAAACTAAGCGATATCTTTGGTAATAGAAATAATGGTCTTCTAAAGTTTATTATCTCCTCTGCAAAGGCACTTTACAGATGTCTTGTGAATGAATGAACTTACTATTTTAAAAAATGAAGATATGTGGCATAAATGTGCTAATTAAATAATTCTGAAAAAACATTAATTGAGAGGGGCGGAAAATTTGAACTGCTAGATTTCATCCAGTCTTATTTTCTAGGAGATGAGGTGATGTACCAGTCTATGATGACACTTTGTCGTGCACTGGCTCAGTATTTGTTGTTACTCTCAAAACTACCAGCTGGTCTCCGTGTTCCTCCTGACAAAGAGGATGATATCCTCAAATTTGTAGTTATGTCAGTAGAGGTAAGAAGCTGCAGCATAATTAAAGATGTGATGAAATGTTGGGAGAGGGAATGACTTTGACTTAAACTGGTCCTATTGAGTAACTTCTGATCTGAGCAATTTTCTTGTCTTAACTGTAGAAATTTCTTCTGTGGTTATTTTTTTTGATCTGTGCTAGTAAATCAGATGGGCTTATGTGGGATAAGGGCAGCTTTTTACAAGGAGAGGTTGATTGAATGAAGGAATGATCCTGGCATTTGGGAGAGTGGCCCTGCACTGGTTTTTGGAACACTAAATAAGCAATATATAATGCTCATAATTTTATTGTATTTAAAATAAATTCTGTTCTCAGGAAAAAAAGTCAGTACAGCTTGCTAGTAAAACTTATGTATTGCTGAGTTAAAAAAAACCAACAAAAACCCAAACAGCTTTGGTTGTAAGCTCTTCTGTTGTGAGAGTTTGCTGTTAATGAGAAATTTTTATTTTTGCACAGGCACTATCATGGCATTTAATGCATGACCAGATTCCGTTAAGTGTAGATCTTCAAGCTGCTCTGGATTGTTGCTGTCTGACATTACAGCAGTCTAGTCTCTGGAATTTGCTGGCTTCTGCAGCTAATGTGACATATGCTTGCTCCTTAATTAATTGCATTAGATTTATCATAGAAGCAGGTGAGTCCAATTTGAACAGCTACGAGAAAATTTTCTTAATAAATTGTCAGTCATCACTGATCAAATGCTAGGTGTCTGGAATATTTCCTCTGAGTCCTTTTTAATTATTTCTTTAATTTATTTTTACTACTTTAATTTCTCATTTAAAATTTGGTGTTTACTTTTGAACTTGGGAGATGCCTTGAAGATGTTAAGTATTTGACTTAGTTTTGAGGAGAAACATGGAGTACGAGATCTGTAATGGCTGTATCTTTTAAATATTTTTGTCTAATTCAGTTGCTGTTGAACCTGGTAATCAACTTCTCAGTCCTGAAAGAAAGAAGAATACTTCAAAAGGCTTAAGTGAGAGTGAAGTTGATTCAAACACACAGAGTAAGTAAATGATGAATTCCAGTTTTGCCTTAAACTTTCACCAAAGAAATGTTTGTAGGTACCTTTTCCATTACTATTTTCTTAACAATGATAGTTCCTTACTTATTTTTTAAGTGTCTATTAAATATAAATTGACATTTTTTAACAGGTATAGTTGTTTTTTTCTTGCAAGTTAAGTATCAATGCAGATTCTTTTGGAGGATTCTGTTAGTTGTGCAGCATGCTGCAGACTGACTTTTTAAGTGTTGTGGGATTTTTAGATTTCGTGTGGGAGAGGTAGGATTGTCAATATTTCTTCTGAAGAATGATAGATTCATTATCTGTCCTTCTACAGTATGGAAGCACTATGTTGAGGGGAAGGTCAAGTCTTCTATATCCAGTGGTGCTGGTGCAGTAAGATACCACTTCCATCCACAGAAATTACCTGCTTGTCAGATTTAGCATAGAGGCAGCTGTGGGACTGTTTTCTCATAAGACAGATGAGTTTGATCACTTTGAACAGAGCATTTGTGAGAATTTAGTGTGGCATGTTCTTGCTTTGGTTAGAAATTGAGCTGCCCTGCTGACAGCCCTCAGATACTGGTAATCTCCAGCACCGAGACTGGCAAACAGCCTGCAGGCTGTTGTGGGGAGGGTGATAGTAGCTGAAATATTGTAGAGTATTTCTTTGTATACATCCTTATTACGGTTTTGTCCTTTTTAGTCGACATGCTCTTTTATGAAGCATTTCTTGGTTTTCTGTATTTTTAAAATGATGTGGCTTTTGATTAGATTCATAAAACTGAATTTCTTTCTCTCCCAACAAAGAAACCAAACACATTACTGCGGCTTGTGAAATGGTAGCTGAGATGGTGGAATGTTTACAGACTGTCTTGTCACTGGGGCACAAAAGAAACAGCAGTATCCCAGCATTTCTTACTCCTGTCCTCAAGAACATCATCATCAGTTTAGCAAGGCTGCCTCTAGTGAACAGTTATACAAGAGTACCTCCCTTGGTATGTTCATTATGCTTTGTTTTCAGGACTTTAAAAGCTTTTGAACAACATTTTGAAAACAAAACGTGGTGCTGCATCGTAACTTTTACATTAGTAGGACTTCAACCTTTAGCTGGTTTGATGAGCCAGTTTGTCTTTTTAAACGCTGAGTAGCAAAACATTGTAGAGATAGCAAATAAGAGTTCACTTTGGAAGCAGAGATTTGATTAGAAAGGAGTCTAGTTGCTCCTTACATTTTCATTTGAAAGAATGTCCAGCTGGTAGTTTAAGAAAGGAAAAGGAAGCAGTGAATCGGATGCTTTGTTAGGGCTAATATTTCCTCCTGCTCAGTGGGACTGTTTACCCTGGAAAGAGTGCAAAATCTGCACTGCTACTTTGACACCTGAATTGACAGGTGGGTTTTTTTGTCACGCCAAGCACCACAGTGATGCAGCGGTGCTGGGGTGTCTGAACTGACTCAGGTTTGTGTGTGGTACTATACCATGGTATACCATGTGGATACTTTTGGATTGTGTATTACTGATCTTGGATCTTTTGGACAAGGTATTTCAAGCTTTCTTTTTGGCTGGCGTAACATGGATTTAAGAACATCTCATGATTACCTCCATGTATTGTTACTACTGTGAAATGTCTTCGTTTTGATAAACTTCAAAACCATTCTTGGGAACATTTCTAGGTGCTTATTAGGGAGAGAAAAAGAGGGTTTCCTGATAATGTGCAAGGCCATATCTCCAGTCTTTCTCTGTTTCTTAGTACTCTGTTTTTGAGCGTATGTCAAAAGATGCTAATTGTATTTTTTTGGATTGAGATTTTTTTTGCCCACTCTTGGATGTATCTGTGCTTTTTCAGGTATCAATAGTATGTGAACAACTTTTCCTGAATTACCTTTCAGAATCATTTTTACATAATCTAGGAGTCACCTAGCAATTAAATCCTAAACTGAAATATATGACAGGAACTTACTTGCTTTTATACACGAACTTGGACAGTAGTACTGAATAATTAATTTCTCTTGAGAAATATGCAAAAAAACCCCCCTCACCCCAAATTAGCAATGCACTGTAAAATTTGTATTAGCTGTGTTAGATATTTAGTCTTTCTCTAAGCATTTTTGTATTTGAAGAATTACTTTTTTACTGATGTCTTGTTGCTTTTGAATGGTGCATATGTATTTATAGCTGTCGTGTTAGTACTATTTCTCTTTTGGACGAGTAGACTTTATATTTCTTCAGGTCTGGAAATTAGGCTGGTCACCAAAGCCCGCAGGCGACTTCAGCACAGTTTTTCCTGAAATCCCAGTAGAATTTCTTCAAGAAAAAGAAATCTTTAAGGAGTTCATCTATCGCATTAATACACTTGGTATGTACAAAATTAAAAATTAATACAGTTGGCTGTTATTGGGCATTCACCTGTGTTGGGAAGTTACTCAATAACTGAATCTGGTACTGTTTGTTTACTTCTGTTGCTAATGTGGAAGAGAAATACTATTTCAGAGCAGGTTAGTAATTGTGCTGCAATAATTCTTATGTTTTGTTCAATGAAGGGAAAAAATTATAGAGATAAAGCCAAAAACTATTCCAACTCAGGGAGGTGCTTTCGGTGTGCTCTTAAAGTGGCTGCTTGTTTACTGGAGCATACAGTTGACTATGTTTGAGAATATTTTGCTTCCCCATCCTTTTTTTTTTTTTTTTTTATTCATGTATAGTGTATAAATAGAATTCAGTGCGACACTCAATATTTTAAATGAGATGCTGTCACTTTAAAGCTTCTAGATATGTCAAGGTTTACTGAAGAAGAGAGCACTGGGGCTTATGAGTTCAAGTCTTTATCAATAGATGAGCCTGTCAAGGGTAATGCACCAAATTTTCCATATGCGTATGCAAGTTCTTTGTTTTGGGGTTTATTTGGTGTTTTTCTCCCTCTGATCTATGGGTTAATATTTGATTGACTTGTGGTGTGGCACTGATTTCTGTTTGATCACTATGATGCCTAAGGTGACATTCACATTTTTGATTCTTTATATTAGTATAAACAGCAAGGTATCATTCAGGAATCCTCTGCAATCTTTTATAGGTAAAAATCTGTTTGGAAAAACTCTTTGAGAAGTGCTTGAATTTTAATGCTTATTTCTAGGCAATTCAGTTATTTTGCCTTTAGGGCAAGAAGATTTCTTGGGTCATTATGGGATCTCCATGACTTTCTTTACCGTGAGAACTGGACAGTTTTCTGGGATGATTTTGTGTGTTGTGAAAACCTGATAGGTCTTGGTGTTTTGGAAGTGGACAATGAAATTATTATCTAAATGGTCCTGTTCAGGTTGGGGTTTTTTTTCATACATTTGAATAATACGCAGAACCCTTCTAAAAGCTTCATCACTTCCTAAAACAAAACAGTTAAATTTAAAGCTGTAGTGGTTACAAAAAATGCCAAATTGAATAGTAAATGGTATGAAACTAAATCAGTGGGAATGACGTACCATTTTTTTGATGCTGTTCCATGTTTAAGTTTGTATTAAGACATGAATGGCTATCTCTGAGTGTTTCCATAGGATGGATCAGCCGTACTCAGTTTGAAGAGACTTGGGCTACTTTGCTTGGTGTGCTGGTAACTCAGCCTATTGTAATGGACCAAGAGGAGAATCAACAAGAGGTAATGTTATGCACTGAATTATTTTAATTAAATCTTAATTAAACTAAGAAAAATGTAAAATTAATAAACCTGTAAAACAGAAAAGTAGTGAGTGAAACTAAGAATTTATTTCTGTTTTGTATTTCCTTGTCTTTATATCCCTGTGAGTTCAGACACATTCATCTTCTGGCTTAAAACTTCTTCAAGCATGTAAATAGTATGGTAAAATTCTAGTGAAGCTGTTTCAACTTTATATTGGTACATCATTCAACATACACCAGTTAAAAGTGTGTTGATTGGATTTTTGGCTTTAGGCACAATAGGAATGCCAAGAACTTGAGAGAAACGACGTGTGAGAGAACGGTGCCTTTAGGAAATATATAGTTCACTGTGACTAATATCTATTAATTGCTATTATTAATGTGCTGTCTAATAACCAAACCTCAAGGGGATTTTCTTTGGTAAGATTTTTCGGTAAGATTCTTGAGTAGGAATGAGTTGACCTGGAGATGCATACTCATGTCTTTCACTCCCAGTTGTAGGCTATATGTATATTGGATATCTGGGCTTCTAATTTGGATGCCTCGGGTAAGCATTCAAAATTCAGTGGAGGGCATTTGGGGATTAGAGCTAGAGAAATTTATCTATAGCAAAAGCAATGATGAGACTGTTACAGTTCTCTTACACTTTTACAGTGGTGCTAAATACTGAATGTGTAGCATCTTGGTTTAGAAGAAACACTGGATGCATGTGGATAACGATGTCCAGAAAAATGCTGCTGAAAATTCATAAGGTTGAGTTGTGTTCCTAAACAGGCAGTTACCAAAAACAATCGTGTCCCTCTCTGAAGAGTTTCCAACTCGGATTTTATCTTGTTTGATGCTTTGTTTCAACAAGTAACTAATGGGTAGATCCAAAGAAAGCAACTAAACACTTTGAAGTTACAAAATTGACATCTTGAGGTTTTTAATGGTGTTGGGATAAGGAGAGGATGCATTCAGAATGGCTGGAGATGGAAGGATTGTTGCTGTTACAGTCACAAGCTTTGTGTGCATTGCTTATGTCAGTTAGATTTCTGGATGGGAAGAAGTCTAAGTGTCAGGCTTACTAATGATAATTTAGTGGAAGGTGACAAATTGATTTTCAGGTCTTTCAGGATCCTTTTTTTTTACAATTCAAATTATAGTAAGTTCATTTTACAGGAAGATACAGAGGAGGACCCAAATTAATGTTCTTGCAGTACAAGCCATAACTTCCTGGTGCTGAGTGCAATGACATACCTGTTGCAGGCAATCCAGCAGTTAGCTGTTTGGAACAGCAGCCCCGCAACAAAGCTTTAAAAGCTTGGACACAAGGTATTTTTTCACTTGTTCTAAAATGCATAAAAGTTACAGTTGTGATAATACACAATTACAATTTCTAATCCACCTGTAGCAATAATATGTATAGACTATTTTCTAGCAAGAGTGTATACAGATAGATCTGTTTATGTAGAAGTTACATGGACTTAGCATCATGCACCTGCTGAGTTAAAAGGCAGTATCTGGAAAGGACAATATCTTACGAAAAACTAGTGAACAGAGTGCAGAACGTATTTCTTGACATTTCTCAGTTTTAGCATCCCTGATAATGAAAATAAGCATAGACACATAACGCTGTAGAGTAAGCTAGTCAGAATTGCACAAAATGTTAAAGGAAAAATCGCTTAAATTGATTTCTGTTGGGCTTTCAGGTTTGGGAGGAAGCTAAGTGTTATCAGGGGAATTGTTGAACAGGAAATCCAAGCAATGGTATCTAAGAGAGATAATATTGCTACTCATCACTTATACCAAGCTTGGGACCCTGTTCCATCACTTTCTCCTGCTACTACAGGTAAGTGCCTGTGTGCAGGGGGAAGGGGAGAATAAATTTCTTTTATGTTTAAAAGTGGAAAAGATACACTTAGGAATTTATTTGAAATCTAGTTTGCAGGAAATGAAGCCATTTTCACATCCACTTTGTAATGCTTGTTTTAAAACCTTCTGTTTTGTTATAGGTACTCTTATCAGCCATGAAAAACTCTTGCTGCAGATCAATACTGAGCGAGAAATAGGTGATATGGATTATAAACTGGGACAGGTTTGTTAAAACCTTAACTCTGAACTTCTTACATTTCTTCTAGTTATGAAAATTCAGTTAAGAGGCATTGCTTAACAACAGATGTAAACTAAAAGGTCTGAGTGGTGCAAGGTAGATCATAACTGGGTGACTCAGTCAGCTGTAACACCTCTCATATACTTTTTGTTTGTATGTGTGAGGTCTACCCCTGAGCCAGCTACTGGGCAGTACTTTTCAACACTGTGCTAAAGGGTCCTTGTAGTGTTAGCTTTCACTGTAACGATGGGATTTTAATTTGCTATTGCATGCTTGCTATAGTCTGTAGGAAATGAAAAATCACTGTATCTGAAATAGCAGAGTAATGTTTGATTTAACAATGTTGTCCCAGTGTAGGGACATAAATTTCACCGGATGATGTTAATTAGAAAATTAGCACTACATATGGTGAATTAAAAAAAAAAAGTCCTTATCCACTTATTTATCTCCTTGAAAAATTAAAAATTAAAATCTTGCATAAAGTTATATACAAGTTTTAAATGTAACGTTTGTTTCACTATTTGGATAGTATGTATTAGTGAAAAATACTTCAGTGTTAGTGGCATTATTTTTCTTGAGAATCTTTTGCATAGGGAAGACTAAATGATCATTTATCTGCCTCTAGGCTTCTGTATGTTCTCTTGAGATTCTAAATGGCTTGAACATTCAGTATTTGCAGCTTTACAGACCCTACATGTTATTTACAAAAACTGTTAACACTATAATAATCTTTATTTGGAGTGTGTCCGGAGAAGGGCCACAAGGCTGGTGAAGGGTCTAGAAAACAAGCCTTATGAGGAGTGGCTGAGGGAACTGTGGGGTGGCTTAGTCTGGAGAAGAGTAGGCTCAGGGGCGACCTTCTTGCTCCCTACAGCTACCTGGAAGGAGGTTGTAAGCAGGTGGGGGTCAGTCTCTCCTCCCAAGTAACAGGTGACAGGACAAGAGGAAACGGCCTCAAGTTGTGCCAGGGGAGGTTCACGCTGGATGTTAGCCAACATTTCTTCACTGAAAGGGTGGTCAAACATTGGAACAGGCTGCCCAGGGAGGTGGTGGAGTCTCTGTCCTCAGAAGCATTTAAAAAACATGTAGATACGATGCTTAGTGACATGGTTTAGTGATGGACTGGGCAGTGCTGGGTTAATGGTGGACCTGATGATCTCAAAGGTCTTTTCCAACCTAAAATGATTCCGTGGTTCTATGATAACAATACTAGGCATTAGACATCCTGCTTGAAAAACCAATGTGTGTATATTTTGCTTAGCTAAGAATTTTATGTAGAAATGATTTTTTCCCAAGAAAAGTCTTTGAGCTATGCAAGATCAGTAACTTTAGAGGAAAAAGTAATACCTGTATCGAAACACAGGAAGTGCTGGTTTTTGTTTTGGAATCTTCAGGCAGATCATTTAGGAAATGTCATCAGCAGGTTTTACTGTTCTGAAACTTAATTTTTTAAATAAAATTTAAAGAAGAACTAACAGTTTATCTTCTTTGTAGATAATTATCTAGCCTGAGTCAAAGTACTTGAATTCTTAGTCTTGCCTGGTTTCATAAGAAAGTTTGCAGTCAGATATGCTGAGTTATGGTTTGAGTGGAGTTAGGAATGTTTTCCTATTGAACTGCAGTTGTTACAGTTATTTCTGAATGTTTTTCCTGCTTGATATGAATTGTAAATATTTATACTTTTCCTTAGGAATTAGCTCTGGTATGTTGACTTTGGGGTAATGCATGCACATTGTTAGTGCATGTTTACAGGTCAGCCAGATGCTGCTTTCAGGATCACCTGTGTTACTGTACTAAGAATGTGGTGATACTGTTTTTGGTGTGCCATGCAGTTTAAAGCAAGTTAAATATTGAAAAAGATTAAAAAAAGAATAAAGTGATGTCTAGTTCGTGTAAATGTTATTTGAGGCTGTGTTGCCTGTCCTTTAAATGAAAAATGTATTGGGCTTCTAAGATTTTTATTTTTTCTTAATCTGACTCTGAGGGTATTAAATGTTGTGCTGCTTTTTCTTTTTCTTTTTCTTTTTTTTCCCCCCCCCCCGTGTGTTGCAAGGTCTCTATACACTCCATATGGTTAGGAAATAATATCACTCCATTGAGAGAAGAAGAGTGGGGTGAGGATGAAGAAGATGAGAATGACATACCTGCTCCTTCCTCACCACCAACCTCTCCTATTAACACCAGGTGTCTTATGTTTTTTCTTGTCTCTCCTTTGGTTTATCAGTAAGATTTTACCTCTTCATGTTGAGTTCAATAAGCTGGGTTTATAAACTGGATGCTGGTAAATAAGCGTATTATTTCAAATCAAGTATTTTAGCAGGATTTAAGAACAGCCATTTTAACACATGTTTATTGTGCCTTGCAGGAAACCACCGGGCTGGTTGTAGATATACATTCTTGTTCTCAGTTCTTGCTTGAACTGTACAGTCAGTGGATATTGCCATCAAATCCTAGCAAGAGAACGCCAGTTATCTTGATTAGCGAAGTGGTGCGATCAGTAAGTCTAATCTATTACTCAGAGTCATAATTGAGTATATGCTACCAAATATTCAGAGCTAAGCAGCATTTGTAAAGTATCTTTAAACGTATGGGAGATGCTGATTTTTCTTGGCAGTTTCATTATATGGGCAGTACATAAATATAACTTGAGTAACTATAACATTACACTCATTTTAAACTATATAAGCATATGGATTGTGTATTCTGCTACTACATTACAGACACTTTATTGTTACTTAATGGTAGTTGGTATTCTACTTGCTAAAAGTAGATTTCAGGATTTTGCTTATCCTATCTCTGTAAAAAAATCAAGATTGAATAACAGTGTATTAGAGGGTTACATTGAATATTGAAGTGTAGAAGCAAAACTAAAGAACACAGGTGTGGAATGTGTCTTGATAGCCAGCATTCACTACTGTAAAAGATTCAAATGAAACTATCCTTGCAAGAGAGTATGTATTGTGTGTTTTGGGGTGTTACAGCACATTGTAAGAGGCACATTTGTTCATTTTTGAGAATTACTTACAACAGCGGATTTGGTTTTGTAAACCTCTTGGGGGGGCAGAAGGACCACTTGGAGGTAACTGTTATCTGAGATGGATGGTGGAGTTAATTCTGGACAACAGTTATTCCAGACACCTGAGTTAATGTTTACACATTTAATAGATTTATCAAGGAATCTTTTGCTGACAGTTACAACAGAAGGAAGAGTCAGTTTTTGGCTGTCTGCTAATAGGCTTTTTTATATTCAATTTTAATTTGTTTACAGCTTCTAGCAGTATCAGACTTATTTACAGAAAGGAATCAGTTTGAGATGATGTATACAACATTGACAGAATTGCGAAAGGTGCATCCGTCAGAAGATGAGATTCTTGTACAGTATTTGATACCAGCTACTTGTAAAGCTGCTGCTGTTCTTGGAATGGTAAGAAATTCTCATGGAAATCTACTGCAAATTCATGAGTGTCTAGGTTAACTCATCCTCAGGTTCTGCTGCAAAATCAAGAAGATCCCTTAGCTGATATGCATGGCTATAAGAAATAATACAGTATGTATTCTGGGCTTTCAGAGGTTGCAAACTCCATCTCCAGTTGTCCCATACCCAAGCAGAAAGGTGGTTCAGTTTCATGTTTTTTTGAGGTTTGAGCTTGATTTAATGTGCTTTCTGGTTTATCTTATTCAGCTGAGTGTTACCTTTGCCCTGGACTCATTTATGCATTCCAGGCCAGAAACGAGGACTGTGGCTGTAATCTCATGAGAGCCTGAGACTGTGTATATGATTAATAGTAGCTTGGTAGTCAGGTATCCCTTTTCTTGCATCATTCTGCACCTAGAGACAGAACATTATTAATGTGAGTTATTTAATGAAATGTGTTGCTGTCATTAAATCTGTAGACCAGAGAGCAGTAGTATTTTCCAATGGACATTTCAGAGTGGGACTATATATGAAAAAAACACTGCAAATTCTTTTGGAAGAAGTTAATATTTATAGAAACTCTTTGTGAGACTACTATAAAAATATATGGGTAATAGTGATAAGAAAAGTTTTTTAAAGACTTTTGGGCTAGGTCTTCCAGGAGCTATTGTAGCAGCAGCTGTGCAAGGGAAGGCTGTGAAAGTGGTGCCAAACATGCAGAAGCAGTTCTGGAGATGAGCTTGTTCTGACTAGGCTGCCATTTCCCACTCTGTGAGAAGGTGTTACTAGTTCACTAACAGATAACTGACTAAATAGGTTAGTAGGAAGAACAAAAAGTTGATTCCATCAAGAGCTGCTTATTGTCGTGTGCTCAGTTATGTAGAAAATGCACTTAAAAAGAGCAGCTAGAGAGCACACACTGTAAAACTGGCCAATATCTTAATACTTCATGAATACAGGGATGTGGTTACTAAATACTTCATGTAGATTGTAAGAAAAAAGACTTTTCAAATCTAACAGTTTAGAATAGATTTTGCGTATTCCAGTAAGTTGTTGTACTTTGAAAAGAGGGAGGTGAAGTACTGATACAGCTTGAGGTTTGGAGATTAAACATAGAACCATGGAATCATTTAGGTTGGAAAAGACCTTTGAGATCATCAGGTCCAACCATTAACCCAGCACTGCCCAGTCCATCACTAAACCATGTCACTAAGCATCGTATCTACATGTTTTTTAAATGCTTCTGAGGACAGTGACTCCACCACCTCCCTGGGCAGCCTGTTCCAATGTTTGACCACCCTTTCAGTGAAGAAATGTTGGCTAACATCCAGCGTAAACCTCCCCTGGCACAACTTGAGGCCGTTTCCTCTTGTCCTGTCACCTGTTACTTGGGAGGAGAGACTGACCCCCACCTGCTTACAACCTCCTTCCAGGTAGCTGTAGGGAGCAAGAAGGTCGCCCCTGAGCCTACTCTTCTCCAGACTAAGCCACGCCACAGTTCCCTCAGCCACTCCTCATAAGGCTTGTTTTCTAGACCCTTCACCAGCCTTGTGGCCCTTCTCTGGACACACTCCAGCACCTCAGTGTCTTTCTCATAGTGAGGGGCCCAGAACTGAACACAGGCCTCACCAGTGCCCAGTGCAGGGGGATGGTCACTGCCCTGGTCCTGCTGGCCACACCGTTTCTGACACAAGCCAGGATGCTGTTGGCCTTCTTGGCTCCCTGGGCGCACTGCTGGTTCATGTTCATCTGGCTGTTGGCAAACACCGCCAGGTCTTTTTCCATCAGGCAGCTTTCCAGCCACTGTTCCCCGAGCCTGCAGCGCTGTGTGTGGTTGTTGTGACCACAGTGCAGGACCCAGCACCGAGCCTTGTTGGACCTCATACAGTTGGTCTGGGCCCATCAGTTCAGCCTGCCCAGCTCCCTCTGCGGCGTCTCCTGCCCTCCAGCAGATCAGCACTCCCCACAGATTGGTGTTGCCTGCAGACTTGGAGGGCACACTGAATCCCCTTATCCAGATTATGGGAGTGGTGGAGAGAAATATGTGTAGGTCTGAGCGCCTGTGGTCTCGGAGAACAAACAAATGGAACACCGTACTGACTTGAGTGGATGCCGTCATATTCTTTTGGGTGTATACTGTAGGCATCTACCAGTCAGTTTCAGATTGAAGCATCCTTTGTGGTTAGCTGGAAGGCCAGAAAATTCAAACTATCCAATTCTTAGATGTAGAGGATTCTTGATAGCATATATTATTTATTGAACTAATGCTTACCTTGATTCTTTGACTTTAAATCATGAGTACTTTGTACAGGTAAAACAAAAGTAGCATGAATTTACTAGTTAATCTGCAAGTCATCTCTTATCTGATTACATTAATCTCCTGACACTTGATTTGAAGTAGTTTTAAGCCAGGCTCTGGTTCACGCCATATTTTCTGCTACTTAATTTGTTGCAAGTATTTCCAAATGACAAGGACTCACCAGGTTTGAGGCAGTGTTGACTTCTAATGAATACTCTTGTTGGATGTGTTAGGATAAAGCTGTGGCTGAGCCAGTAAGTCGACTGCTGGAATCAACCCTCAGAAGCACCCATATGCCAAGTCGGATTGGAGCTCTGCATGGAATCCTTTATATACTTGAGTGTGACTTGCTTGATGAGACAGCAAAGCAACTCATTCCGATTATCAGCGAGTATCTGCTCTCCAATTTGAGAGCAGTAGCACAGTAAGACCCGTACTTCCCTGCCCCCCCCCCCCCCCCCCCCCCCCCCCCCCGCCCCTCACCTGTTGGAACTGTTGCATGCTTATGTGTGATCAGAAGGGCTCTTTATGCTTTGCAGTTGTCAGTACAGTTTAGAGCAGGCTGTTGTATCAAGCAGGTTTTGTCATTGTCATTGAAAATACCAGCCGATTTTACATTTCGTTTACAGAAGAAAAAAGATATTTGAGGGTGGGAAAACTGTTTGATAGCTCAGGCTTTGTCTCTCTGGTAAATTGTGTTCCTTAAACCTTGCTTTTCTGTCAAAAGGCATACTCTTTGAGTAAGACTTGCAGGATCAGTAATGAAGCTTATTTCTCTTAAACAAATTGGGCAATGGTAACTTGTAATTATATTGCTGATAAATTTCTTGTGTTGCACTGAAATTACCATGATAACCAGTGCTCTCTTATGGAGTCTTGGTGATACTCCGTGTGATTTTTAAAACTGCATAAATGTCACGTGAAGAAATATGTAGTGTTTCTAAGGATTGTTCATACTGTCTCTGTTTGTGACTTAGACAAGTTTGATTTAAGTGACCACTAGTGGTTTTGCTTATTTACAGTTGTGTGAATATCCATAACCAACAGCACATCTTGGTAATGTGCGCAGCTGCTTTCTATTTGATCGAGAATTACCCACTTGATGTAGGGCCTGAATTCTCTGCAGGAATTATACAGGTATGTTATGATGCCTGTAATCACAGGTGGTCATGTGAATTGGGATCACCACATAGCTATCTTAAACACCTTTATTACTGTGGTGTAGGTGTGCTTTTGTGTTTAGTTTCCTTAATACCTGATGCAGTTCCATGCTGGCTGCAGTGGTGTGGTGATAGAAGATGACCTAAATACCTCAAAAACAGATAGTTGGCTTTTTTTCTTTTTCAGATGTGTGGAGTCATGGTGTCTGGAAGTGATGAATCGACGCCATCCATTATTTATCATTGTGTCCTGAGAGGATTAGAACGACTCCTTCTTTCAGAGCAGCTTTCTAGGCTGGACAGTGAATCGCTAGTTAAACTGAGTGTTGACAGAGTGAATGTGCAGAGCCCCCACAGAGCAATGGCAGCACTTGGATTAATGCTGACTTGCATGTACACAGGTATTTTTTTTAATATACATTTCTGATGTGGTGAGAGATGAGCTTACTAACAGGGCTAATTTCCTTTATTTGTTTTTGTTACCGAGGAGAAGAAGGTCTTTTGTAGCGTTTGCAGTAAACTTACAATGTTATTTTGGTTTAGGAAAGGAAAAAATCAGCCCCAGTCGTACCACAGATGCAAATCCAGCTGCTCCTGACAGTGAATCTGTGATTGTAGCTATGGAACGAGTATCTGTCCTTTTTGATAGGTAAGAGAATAAAGCATGTTATGGGGCACTGGAAGGGAAATTATTCCATTTGGCACTGTGTGGTCACTTCCTCTCTTTTCGACAGTTCTAATATTTAATCAATGACATTTCTCTGCTTACCTTTGCTTAAAATTGATACTTCTAGTAAATGCAGTAACACTGATGGAATTGCTGAAGGCAGCACAAGTGTACAGGAATGTAAATGGAAAACAGACATGTCCTAGCTGATACTGTGTGTTGCACAAACCGTAAGACTTTACAAATGTATTTCCAGCTCCCTTCAGGTCAGACTCTTAAGTGCTTTTCAGGATGTCTTCTGCATAATCAGGGATATAAATCCTGTTTACAGGAAATAATCTTTCAAACCACCCCAAGAGTTTAAAACCTTTTTTCCCTTCCCCCACCCAAATGTTGCTCTTTCAAGGCTGTTAAGTAATTGCAGTGGAAGGGTACAGTAAAAATTCTGTATTCACATGGAACTCATTTAATGGAAACATTTCAAAACCCGTGTTTTGATCTGACAATCTCAAGCTGTCTTAAGTGAGCGTAGCATGTTAGACTTTGCGTAGTAGTTTGTGGGATAATGGGTTACATTTTTTGAAGTGTTCAGCGGGTTTTCTCTAAAACCGGATGAGGGTTTCACTTCTGCACTCAGTGAGAACTGAACTAGAGCAGTGCTTGAGTGCTTTTGAAAATATCACTTCTAAGAGTTAGCAAAACAAATACGAATACTACAAGCGGAAAATAACTTTTGTAGGGAATAAGGGAATAATCGCGAGACAATAACCTGATCTTTACACATCAATAGATGCAGCCTTTATTAGGAAGACTTTCCAATTAGTGTTACTTAAGTCAAATTGTCTTTAAGTTGGAATATCTTTTCCCCTCTGTATAGTGCAGTGCAACTTGTTTTTCCTGTTGAATATATTGGTCAGTCTTGGTCTTGTTAATAATGGAAATAAGCGTTCTGCTTATAAAATGGTCTTTTCTCTGATAACTAGGAGTAGTGATCTCCCTGTCTTTAATTCTTCTATATGTTTTTTTTCAGCATTCCTATTATTAAGTCTTGTCTCTGATGTCATTGCAAAGCTTCAAAATATGTTGAGTATTAAAAAAAAAAAGTTGAGGGAGACAGGACATGACACCTGTAACGACTTTTAATAGCTTTGATAGGCCTCTTTGGATAGACTGTTGGAGTAAAATTACATAAAGACTTGGATTCCTCAGTGTTGAAGACTCTTTTGCCTATCTAGAGATGAAAGCATACTTTCTATTGCCAATTAAATTGGAAGAGAACTAGATATTTGCTGGAATTTGATTATAAAATTTGGGTTTTTTTATTCTTTTTCAGGATCAGGAAAGGATTTCCCTTTGAAGCTAGAGTAGTGGCTCGGATCCTTCCACAGTTCCTTGATGATTTTTTCCCCCCACAAGATGTAATGAATAAAGTTATTGGAGAATTTTTATCCAATCAGCAGCCCTACCCACAATTCATGGCAACGGTAGTTTATAAGGTAGTGTTCATATGGTTTTGGTTTGTTGGTGGTTTTTTTGTTCGAAGTTTCAGAAGATTTCTAAATAACCGACGGCTCAATCAGAGGGGCAAAGATCAATTTTGTTAGATCTAACAAACCAGTTGCAGTGATTGAGCTATGCTGCTGTAGGCTTTGTGTTCTGGGCAACATGGAAGGCTAGAATCACCTGTCACCCAGAAGGCAAAGCTCACAGCAGTACAGTTCAATCGCTGATACTGGCAAAAAAAAGACACAATTCATAGTTGTGATCCTGGTACTCGGACTCTTTGGGTCTGGAGGAGCCAGCCCAGGTCATCTGGCTTTATAAAACTCTACAGTCAAGCCCCTGTGGACTCTTGTTTGGCTTACTTGGACTCATGAATTGCTTTAGAGTGCATGTGCACACCCCATTCGATCTATAAAAACAGAGACACCAGAAAAGCCTTGCCTTTCTGTACTTGCCTCAGTTTGTCAGATGTCACGAGTCAAGTTGGATCCTGGCTGTGTCTTCTGCAAATTCTCTTTTTTTCTAAGCTTTGTGTTCATTGGGATTGCCTCCAGGAATCTGATCCGTGAACCTCAGAGCTTTGTAGCTGGAGAGAACCTTTACAAGAGAAACTACACTCTTCCCGTATCCATCTGCTATGTCTTTATTCCTCTTTAAAATATTTTGCAGGTATTCCAGACACTGCATAGCACCGGACAGTCCTCAATGGTCCGTGATTGGGTGATGCTGTCTCTCTCTAATTTCACACAAAGAACGCCTGTGGCAATGGCAATGTGGAGTCTTTCCTGTTTTTTTGTCAGTGCTTCCACCAGTCAATGGATTTCAGCAATGTATCCTACAAAGACTGAATGTGTGCCATTTCTGGGTAAATACAGCGATTCCAAAATGCACATTGATAGCCTTGAAGGATAAGTGTACAAGTTTAGCATGCAACAAATGGCAAATTTGCTGCAGTTAGTGGCATATATCACTTTGTGCCATTGATGCTTCAGGTTTGGGGGGGGGGGGCTGGGAAATCTTATAACCAAATTATGAGAACAAAGTTATCTAAAAGTACTGTTTTAAGGTCTGTTCTTTGTGACTATGCAAAATGATTGGGCAAGTAAGTCCTTACTTTGAAGGACTTCTTAAAAGCTTCACTAGATAGCTTTGCAATGACCTTTGAAAGCGTTGTTCTATATTCCTTCTGCAAGATAAAATATATTAATTAAAAAAAATCCACCAAACACCAAACTCAAAGAAAATTATCCTCTGCATACAAACATGTTTTGTGAGTGTTCTCCCTGGAGATGCACTGCAGTAATAGTGAGCTCTGGCAGTGGAATGACATCAGCCAAGTAATTTGGAAGAGCCAAAAGATACTGGTGGTATCAGTGCTGGGTTTATTTAAAAACAAACAAACAAAAACCTCCAAAGAAACAGAAAAATAACTGTTGCATTTCATGACGAGGCAAAGAAGTGGCTGTATGTCATGTTTGAAACTTGCTAATGACTGTTAATCTCAGCAGTGCTCTTTGGCTGTCAGGAGTTGTGTCTGTGGTGCTGATTCCACTGTTACCTCCAGTGGATAAAGAAGATTCCTGCTGGATTAAAATGTATTTCTGGGAATAAGAAATTACTTGAAGTTAATGACAAAACAGGATTTTTGTAGTAGTCCAATTACTACATGACGTTGTTGGTGAACTCAAAAATATGCCATTTTACTGGATAACAGTGTTTTAAGTGCTATACCAAAAGATGAGCAACTTCTGTCCTATTATGACCTTAACTTAGATCTCAGTCTTCCACATATTATCAGCAGAATGGGAAAATCAGAGCAAGTGGATGTTAACATCTTCTGTTTGGTGGCCATAGACTTCTACCGACATCAGATAGATGAAGAATTAGATCGGAGGGCCTTTCAGTCAGTGTTTGAGGTGGTAGCATCTCCCGGAACCCCATATCATCGCTTACTAGCTTGTTTGCAAAATGTCCACAAGGTCACAGCATGTTGAAAGTCCTGACGTGTAATGGAACTGCATGACTAGTGTTGGAATCTGATACGAATTACGGGGAATGCAAGACCAAGAAAGTATCTGGGGCTGCTGTTGTGGTAAATATGGACCTGTCAGTTTTACTTCCAGAATGCATGGACAAGTGCTCTGCAGCACTGGAAATCACCTGAAAAGTCTAGTGTAGTTCTTGTTCTTGGTGATGTTGTTGTTGTTGACACCAGGCACATGTTGACATACTTCTTTCCACTCACGTTTTTCAAGTGGTGTTTGGGACTAACCTGGGACACACTAACTGTAAAATACAAGCAAGTACTACATGCAGGGTAACTGGTATTACTCTTCTTCCTGATGTTCAGCTGAAGCCACTGTGGTGCAGCTGGTAAGATGCTGACAGAAAGACTGTTATTGCAAGCTGCAGTCATTAGAAAACTTAACAGTTTTATGTACCTGTATATACTGTTGTGTAGTACAGAATATAAATTGTTTCCTGATGTCTCTCCCAAACAAAGAAAAGAGAAAATGGCTTTCATGATTTACACTTCCAGCATGTAATTCCTCTCTGGACTTTCCGATATCCTGTGGTGTATGTGTTGGTGATACTGGCGATATAGTGCACATACGTAACCACACATTTTTCTTTTTTCTTCTCAGGATTTAAAATTTCAGTACAGTATATCAGTAAAAGAAATTTTAACTTAAATATTTCTATATCATGTACAGTATGTAAAATTGTAAGATGTGTGGTGCATGAGCTGTGCTGTAATTTGAGATGAACAGAAGCCATGCTACTGAATGTCTTGACATCTGTATTGTCCTCACTTTTTGTTTTTCTTGTGCTTGAATTCATGTTCCTTTTGGAAATCCATCTTACTGTACAGATTACATCTTATTTGCATCTCACTTTTTCTTAAAGTGCTTTAAAACTGGAAGTCGATTAATTTGTCTGGAGACGCTGCACTGAGGAGGCATTCTTGTGATCCACTTACTGTAGGTTCTTTTGAATTCCTTTATTTTGAGACGTAATGGTAAAAGAGAGGACTAGTTACTCTGGATCAGCCTTTTGTATACTTAAGAAACTGCTCTTATTTGCTGCACGGCATTTTAAGAGACAAAATGGTGCAAGCTCCCCAGCAGTCGGTAACCATTTGACCTTTCCTAACTGAGACCGCGGAGTCATCTGGATTCAACCCACTCTCATGTGCAGAAATTCACGCTAGCAGTTAAGAATCGGAAGGCTGCTGTGGTCTACTTAGGGACTGGCTAAGGTGTTCGGTTACACAACCTCTTTCATTACCTGTTGTATACATAATGCTTTAGACACAAACACAGCACAAATATCTACAAGTTTCAGGACACCACACAGGGCCAGATTTAGCTTTGACTTGCCACCCAGGGAGCCCCATTGATTCCTACACGTTACATGGGGAAATCTAGCGCAGCATTTCTCGTTAGTTCCGTTTGTTCTAATTCTTTAATTATAGAGAAATTATACCTTTGTTCTCAGTTACGTCCTATATTTAAGCTCTCTTCATTTTCTTATCACACCTTGTGGTGACACTTGGAAAAATGAGATAGTGTTGTCAGGAGGAGCATGTACTGTATGTATTTCTGTATATAATGTATATGTTGAAATTATACACATGTGACAACATTTAATGTATACAGATGTGTATATTTGTATTTATTAAACCCATGTATTTAAACTAATTCCAATCTAGACCAAAAATTGTTGCTTCTGCCCATAAATTGATTACAAAGGAATTGTCCACTGGTGTCACTTCCTTTTAGAAACTGATAGAGGAAACTGGTGGTATGGGCAGTTGAAACAACTGCAGAGTTGCTGTATTTAGCTCTCTACAGATCTTACTATCTAGAGCAGTTATTTCTGCCCTTAGTTGGGTTACTCTTCTTTCTTTGGCCACAGCACTGTGGTGATTTTTAAAAGAAACTGACCAGGAGTTCAGGGAAAGGTTTAATAAAATAGATACTTTCAAAGTTTTTTGAGTTATATTGGAAATTATCTTAATTCTGCTAAGAGACTAATTCAAGGCAGTGAGATATAATACCCTGTTTCTTCATTAAGGGGTAGTATAGATCACTCTTCCCTTTTGTAACCACCAGTAATCATTTTGTACTGTAAGCCCACACACCAGTCAGTTTTTGTATGATATATAGTTTAAGTGAAGATATTTTTGTAAGCTATTTTCCAAAATTTAAAATAGATTTTAATATATTTTTTAAGCATCAGGTTAGTCATATTCTCACCATATAACAGTATATGTTGTGTTACAAACTGTTACATTCTTCATTATTTTAAGCTCCTCATGATTAACACAGAATAGCTGGTTACTTGACCTTGGGATAACAGGAGCTAGACCCTTTATGAAACTTTCCAAACCAATTCGGCACTTGTCGTAGAAACTTTCCAACCAGTGGAGGAATACATTGAATCAAGCAGTCAGCGTGGCTGGTTGAAAAACCTCAGGTGTGACGGACTCCCATTCCTCAAATGCCTGTTGCTGGCCTTCAAGCAAATACTTGCATTGCCCACTTCAAGTCAAACTTTAGAGCTGATGCATTAGGTCTAACCTCACACAGATTCACTGGTAGTGATAACTCCATCTGTTTTAACCTCTCTTGGAGATTTGTCGTAGTATACCTCCTGAAACATGTCCAAAGTGTCTATAAAGAAGGGCAACTCCTCTTAGGGAATCCTCAGTTACCTGAAGGGAATGTAACTTCAGGGTGTTTCTGGTGTGGAAACGCACACTGGTAGTGCTTGAAATCTAATGTATCACCTGCAGAATGCCTTCCTTTCTACTTCCTAGACATGCTTTCCCTACCCTCACTTCTTTGGGAGTGAAATCATATTTAAAATCACTCCTGCCTGCTTCTAGTGACAAGAGCCAAGAGGTGCGCAGTGGGGACAATACAACAAAACAATGGCTACTGAGAAGTACCAATGTTGGATTTAAAGCAAAAAAAAATAAATCACTTGTCCCTTGAGATTGACTTAAGGCAAAATTTTATATTACGGATCATTTTTAGCTTGCTGCAGACAGAAAGCTAATTCTGAAAATCAGACTTAAGTTTTTCATTGAGAACAGGGTTGAAATGTTTTTGAACTTAAGACTTACATTTGGTGTCCTGGCTAACCAAAGCAAGCGGTTTATTTCATGTGCTTTGCAGTGGAACTGGCTTCTTTACAACCTTACGAGATTAGAGGTACGGCATGATTGGGAGCATACTTAAGACAGATTCATGTTTAAAACTTTTATCTGCAATTCGGTTGTCAAAGGACTACTTTACGAAATCTGTAATGTGGCCCTCCTTTGAGAACACCGTATGCTAGCCAACTTTTTATAAATAGTTTTTGGGCTAGCTACCCACTGGCCCATTAAATAAAGTTGGATTGTATTTCATTTCAGCATGCCCTCTCCCTTGCACTGTGTGCAAGAGTGAGGAGCTGGAAACTACAACCCATTGTAGACCAGTTTTTACTTGTGGGATTCAAAGTATTATCTTCTACTGTTTATGGTTTTTGCCAGTCGAAATTGAATGTGAGTTTAAGTCTTCTCTAGAGTGTATACTCAGATGTCATTTCTTGCCTAAAGCATCTAGTAAATGATTGTGTATTACTTTGGCTTTGGTAGGAATGTCTCCTCAGCACCGAGACAGTTGCTTGTTTCTTAACGACCACCAACATTCCTAAAGCACTGAGTAATGAATGAACAGATTTAGATCAAACAAGGTGGGGAACAAGTGGAACCTTTTGGGTTAAAAATAATTTGTTGACGTTTAGTAGATTTGCCTTAGGAGCATTCTGTCTCGTTGTTCTCCTTTTTTAACGGCTGTTAACTTCACATAGCAGATAAGGAGGTTGTGTCAAAAACACTGCAAAGACAGTTCTCCAAGAGCAGCAGACCTGGTTTGTCTTAAGATTTTGTGGAGCTGTCATGGCTAAGCATTTATGCTTCCTAAACAAAATAAATTTTAGGGTATAATGAGCAATAAATATAGCAATAAGATTTTAATTAAAATTTGGTCATTCAGGATCTTACCTGATGGTTCAAAGGGATGGGGTGGGGGAAACGTGGGAACTGATTCAAGTACATTCATGGCATAAAGCAGACTTTGACCGTGTACAATCCCAACTAAACGACAATGGCAGGTGCTTTGCTCTTTTAAAACAGTTTTGGTTATAAGGATACAATTGATGAAAGTTACAAGAGAGCGAAGTACTTTGGTAGGTTTTAGGTAGTTTGATTATTTTGAAGTGGAAGTGAGAGCAAGCTGCTGTAAGAACTAGATAAGCAATGTAGCAAAATTTTGGGGAAGTCCAATATGCTTATTTTACCTAATACTGAGATTTCAGGTGAACTCTGTGCATGCTACCTTAAAGTATCCATTGAAAATCTTGAGAATCCCACAGTCATACCCAGGAGAGCTTCTATCGTATGTCAAGTTTTAGCCGTATTCAAGTTAACTGGGTATAAATGCTGCAGAGCATTTGTGAAGCATGCGCTGCTTTTTGTCACGTGCATTTTGTGTGAGCTTATCATTCCCATCAGTGTGTGTGTGCATACCATCAAGTTGGATCAGCCTGACAAAGGATAAGGTAACGCAGCCTGTGGTGTTGTCTTGTATAGTTTGAGGGCAATGATGAGCAAAAGCTTGGAGCCCCAACCCCAAAAGCAATTGTACTCAAGGGAAAAGGAAAGCATATAATTTTAGATGTATGTTTAAGTTTTTTAAAAAAAAAAATATGCTGAAAATACTGCACATTGAAGCTAAGAGAAAATAAAATACAACTATTACTGTAAGTGATTTTTCTCTGGTTATTTTAAAAAAGGTCTTGATGCATTCTTGCTATAGTTTTTTGTTTCCGTGGTATCTCCTCTTTTCAGCAACTACCAAATATGAAGTATTTTAAAAATATGCAAGAACACTTGAACTTTCTGCAAATGTAGGTATGCTTCCCAATCAGTGCTATTTGGAGTTAACAAGAGAAGTATCACAGTTGTGCTTTTAATTGTATCTAATATTCCCGCTTGCCAAAACTTCTCTGTGATTCTAGATGAGATTAGAAAAAGCAAAAATTTAAGCGTACAGCTGTATTTGTGAATGAGGGTGTATTTATCTGCAGCAGTCCTTGGGAGGGCGGATAATGTTACACAGTAGAAGCAATGGGTTTAACTTGCCTAAGTTTGGTTTCCCAACGGTTAGGCTTGCATCTTAAAAGAAATTTCTGGGTGGTCCTGCTGCTGAACACTGGAGGATCTCTTGCAGTACTCAACTGCTCAGAGACATCTTGTTTTGATTAATTTTGCAGCACTCGGCTGTTCTCTGGAAGTTCTGGCATAAGCTTTAAAGTAGTAGCTTAATGTAGAAAGCACGTGCTGGTTTCATTCTCAGTCAAAATAATTTTTTTACATCTTGTTTTTCCTTGTCAGTGGTAGTAGCAAATGATCAGCCACTCTTTCCATCTTTTATTTTAGCCATGGAGCCAAGGAACAGAGCCGTACTGTCTTTAGAGTTGAAGACTTGTTAGAATAAAAAAGTCTTAATCTTTTTGTCAGAGAAGAATACCCAGTTAAGTTTTGGGAAGTTTAAAGACAAATTGTCAGGCACAGGGAGATGAAGTGTTGCACTTAGAAGACTAGAACTTTTTAACTTGCTATAATTTTCTGACTTTTCCCCACTCTCTCCTGTCCCATATCGGTATGGTTTTGTTTCTTCTTTTCAGTCAGAGTCTTGCAGCCGTCACTTTGGAATTGGCTTGGCTCCACCCCAGTTACAAGACAAAAAGCTTTGATTGCTTGTAGAATTACACAAAACATAGGGTATAATTAACGGTATAACTGTTTGAAGAGATGAAAAGATTTGGAAGTTGGTTTGTTAAATAAGTTGGAAGTAGGAACATGAAAATGTTTATGCAGTTTATATATGAATGGTACCTTCTGAGCCAAACCTCCTGCTTTTCTATTGCAGGCATAATTCTGCCTTAATTTTGTTTCTGTTCTTTCCCATGGCATATACATCCAAGTATGGCAGAGTAATTTTCACCCCAGGTGCTGTTTTCATATCCTTCAAACTGCAAATGTCATGGGTAGATTCTGATCAAGTGTAACCTGATTGTTTTACCTCATTATTTACATTTTGGAGTTCTTTCAGCTAGGCTGCAGCGTTTGGGCTCCAAGCAAAATGCATCCCTGAGGGCTGGGTTTGACCATGCCCCAGATGCCTACAGTTGTGAGCCAGATTAAGTCAGACCATTTAAATAATATGTTTTCCCTGATCTAGCTCATCTTGAATTACATGCACTACGAAACCTCAAGTCACTGTTCCCTGAACTTACTCTTATTTGGGGATGTTATTGTATTTTCTATACCTTTCTCCCCATGAGCAAGAAGCACTAAGTGTGTTCTCATCCCTATCTTGCTGTTCAAGTGGCTCTAGGATTGAAGTAGCTGTCTTGTCGTCTAATGGAAATGCAAACGTAAAGCTTGCTAACTTAACTTTTCTTTTCTTGGTTTGTTTTGTTAACGTTGACATTTCAAATACCATCTTGGCATTTGATTTAACATCCATGAAAATAACACAATTCATCTTTTAACTTTTGTTTCAGGCAAGTTTAGGCAGATATTTTTGTAATTATACTTTGTTCATACTCATTTTTCTTTGCCTTCGTAACTGCTTCAAACCAACAGTCTTTTAAACGAACACTGGATACCGGAGAGCTGGGAGGTATTTTTAAGTGCTTTTGAGGCATCTGATCGTTACATCTCTTGCCAATGTGGCTTAAGCTCGTTCCTGTTTCTCCTGCTGCCTTCCCTCTGCCCTGACCACTAGAATAAATATTTCACCTGGCTAATGCTTTAAAATACAAGTTGTGTGTCATCGATAGATTGGCACCTGACCAAGTAACAGAAGATGAGGCTGTGATCCAAGGTAACTGGGGTTTGTGAACGAATTGTGGGTCCTGAAGAATCTTAAGAAGGGGACTGAATCATCTGCAACTTTTTAATACTTAGTGTAGTAATCTAAGACAACTGTTCAGATGTTTATCTTCGTCAGCAGCAAAATCAAATGCTTTCACAAATGACATTTCTATCTGAACTTTTGCTTCTTCACCACTTTTGTGGTTCTACCTATGCTCACCTAAGCAACATGTTTATATACGACAGTTACTTAGCTGTGAATTCGTAGATAATACCTGTTTCCATTGCAGTGTGATCTGATAATATTTAAAAATGTGGGAAACATAATTTGGCAGCTGGGAAACCTGCCGGCAGCACTAACAGTAAAAGTGAGAGGAACCTGCTGTTTCAGAAAACCGTATCTGGGACCAAGTTACATTATCAATGGTAAAACAGAGGCGTGTATTACACTGACAGCTTAGTTTTCCAGTTCTGCCACTGGCCTACTGTAGGGTTTGAGAGTATCCCTGCGTGGGAAAAACATAGCAAACTCAGCCTGATTCAAGTTGAGTTGTCTCAGGTGACTGGATTAAGGAAATCTATGTTTCTTAGATCCATAAAAAGCCAAACTGCATGCTACACCTTTGAAATTAATGGTGAATCTAGTGATGATGATGGAGTGTTGATAGAAGTCATGTTGAGTTATGTTGCACTTGGAAAGATTGCTAAACCATATGTACTGGTGAAAGTGTGAGGAATTTGGTTTGTTGCAGTGAGATTTATAGTGCCTCCTCTTTTGCATTTTTGCTGATGGGTTAAATATCATCAAAGTGGTTATTAATTATTAACAGCTTAGTGAGAGCTAGCTCTTCTTTGTATATGCTGCTTTTGTTCTGTTTGACTGTGTTAACTCTAGATGAAACAGAAATGCCAATCCCAAATTAATGATGATTAAACTGCATTGTTCCCTACAGCTTGATTACATGAAAAAAAAGTCTCAGAACAGGAGAGCAAGTTTTTTACTTCATGTGTACTCAGTCATGCTTTACTGGCTATAAAATCTCGTGTAGGGAGAGTAACTTCAGAAGCTGAGTGCCATAAACAAGAATGTACCCCAAAATGACATAGTTTGAAAAGAGCTTTGAAACCTGTCACAGAAGGTGAGCATTCTTCAAAACAAAATGATCAAGAGTTGACATTTTAGGATGACCCAGAAAGAGGTAGAGATGAGAGTTGTCTGACGTGCTTTTTTTTTTTTGTTGGTTTGGGTTGGGTTGGGTTTTTATGTTAATCTTGTGCTTTTCTGCTCTAAAGCTCTGGGACATGATGCAGGAATCAACAATAGGATTCTGTGCAGCAGCCCGGTATATGCTATGTATAAGTTTTATAAACTGACCTTTTTGTCTTCTGATGGCCAGTTATGGACAGGGGAAAGTATTCATGTTTATTAAAAAAAGAAAATAAAAAAATAATTCCAACCCCAAGCATTTAGACGGTTCATCGCCGTGTGTTGCGTATCGTTACTTTGTACGGCCTTTGTGTGCGTGTATGTGGTAAGGCAGTCTGTAGACCTTGAAGGTGGTATCTTCTTCCCTGAGGCCAAATAGCTGTGGTGCATGCAAGGACAGAGAGGCACCTATGACGCTTTCAGGGACATTGTAGGACAGAGCTGGGCTAGCAGCTACTGAGAAAGGGGCCGAGAGCCTTGGAGCTGAGGAGGGGGCAGGGAATGGCTTCATATAATGTGGCTGCAAGGTACAGCCCAGGGACAAAGCAATGATAGGAAGCATTATCTTTTTATTCTTCATCTTGAATGGCTGTGTCCACTTCGCCACATTATGCCTGAAAATGTTTCCTGCCTCTTGTTAAAGGTTTGAGAGCGTTGTTCTAGTTTGCTTCCAGCTTTTGCGTTTAGTTTTCTCTGGCACCATATGTGTTTACAGAGCAACAAAGAAGGGAAATCCATTTTTAGCGAGCTGTGATGGCAAGATGAAGGAAGGTTGCAGAACTTGAAACTGCTTTAGTAGTGGTTTTTACTCTTATAATTAGATTTTAAGTTGAGTGTTCCTTTATATTCGATTATAAAAAGAATAAATGCTTCATTTGTTCTTTGAACTACCATTTTCCCTGTAAATTACTACTCCAAAGTCAGCCAGAACTATCTTTTTTCTTTATATACTGGTGCCTTTCATCTAGCTGAGGAAGGCAAGTGAGGGGTTTTTTTCTTCTTCTGACAATCAAAAAAGTAAAAAAAATTCTGCTTTCTCTAGTTACAGTTGCACCTCCTCATACTTCTACATTTTTCTCTAGTGACAACCTGATGTTTTCAATTTCCACAGGTAATATTCTTGCATTATTTTGTTCCTCTATCATTCCAGAAAGTTACTTCTCTGAAAATATGTTATTTTTAAGCTATACAACTGTGATGGACCGGAGTTCAACATACGTAACTTCAAGATTTATCAGACACTGGTTGTTTCTGGTTTTATAAACTGACCTCTTGATATATGATTTTTTTTTTGGGGGGGGGGGGGGGGAGCGGGGGAGGGAACCCGCAACACCCAAAACCAAAAACAAAACCAACTTGACTGGAGATCAATTGTAAAAACCTGGTATTGCACAGCTTATTCCTAAATATTTAACTGTTGGCTAGTGCTTAGCAGTCCCGCTGTCAGGGAAATTAGGAAAAAGGTTTTACTAGGATGATGATAGCTGCCTCCCAAAATGCTTTTTGGGAAAGGGATAATTTCTTTATTTTTGTGGTATGATTTGATCTTGTCCAATCCTTGAGCTTTTATATCTCAGCCCTATGTACATACAGTCATACTGGGGCTGAGTACAGCCCTGAGAACCGCATTATCCGTGCGGTGCTGTCTCTCTGCTCTTCCCTGGTGGCGGCGTGTGGGTCGATTAGAGCAGGTTGCTGACTTGTGTTTCATTGGTCCTCCAGGTCTTTTTCTGCAAAACTGCTTTCCAGCCAGTCAGCCCCAGCACATACTGGTGCATGGGATTATTCCTCCTCAGGTGCACAACTTCCACTTCCGTTTGCTGGACTTCAGGAGGTACCTGCTGACCCACTTCTCCAGCCTGTTGAGGTCCTGCTGGATGGCAGCACACCAATCTGGTGCATCAGCTACCCTTCCGAGTTTTGCACCCTTTGCAAACTTGCTGAGGTGTGCTGTGCCCCATAATCCAGGTCTTTTATGAAGACGTTGAGCAATACTGGGCACAGGATTAACCTCAGGTTGTTCCCTGAGCAACTGCAATCCACCTCATTCCACTGAGCCCAACAGTTTAGCCAGTAGCTTCCAGTGCACCTTGGCACTGTCCGCTTACCCGGCCGACACCTGATCAGTTTGTGAGGCTGTTATGGGGAACAGTGTCTCAAGCTAAAATCCAAATGAACAGGTTGCACTTCCCTCGCTTCATCCACTGACCCGGTCATTTCATCAAGGAAAGCTCTCGGCTTGGCCGAGGTATGGTTACCCTGTCCTAAATCCATACTGATTACTGCCAATCACCTTCTTGTCCTTAATATGTTTGGAAATGATTTCCCGAATTATTTGCTCCATCACCTTCCCAGGGATGGTAGGGCTAAGCCTGTAGTTCCCCAGATCATCCTCCTTGAAGACAAGTGATACTTGCTTCCAGCCCTAAGGAACCTTCCCTGATGGCCACAGCCTCTCGGTGACATCAGCCAGTTCCCTCAGCACCCATCAATGCATCCCATCACATCCTGCGGACTTGTACACGTCCATTTTGTTTAAATCTTCCCCAATTTGATCCTCTTCCATTGAGGGCGAGCCTTTGTTGCTCCAGACCTTCCCATGGCTGGGACCAGGATTCCTGGAAGCACATTTTACCAGTGATGGCCGAAGTGATGAGGGCATGGAACGCCACAGCCTTTTCAGTGTCCTTTGTCACCAGGTCCCTCACCTCACTGAACAGTGAGCCCACGTTTTTCCTTGCCTTTTGCTGCTCGTATACTTCTAGAAGCCATTCTTGTCCTTTACGTCCCTCACCAGGTTCAGCTGCATGCTCAGACAGGGCAGCTGCAACCAGCATCTAGGACAATGTTTGTGAGTCTGAAAGGAAATATGATGGGATGTTAGGGGGAGCCATGCTGAAAGCAAGCAAAAGGTGGTGTGTTTCCACTTAGGAAGTAGTTAAGCTGAAGAACTAGCCAAAACTGTGGATGTTTGGATGCTAAAGGTTTAGACAGCTTCAGAAGGGAACTAGACGAGACCAGTGTGTGCAGTATATGGATTATTAAAATCCCAATTAAATACACTTTATTTATTAAATAAATACACAAGAAGCATGTTTGCTGTGGGAAGTCCCTGAGCTGTGAGCAGCTGAAGGCTGAGAGAATCTATGGGAAATTCTCCCGTATGCTTGTTCTGCTCCTGTACACATCTCCAGGTGACCACCCTCAGCTTTTGTTAGACAGGACACTGCTCTTGGGTCTTGGTTTTTTTTCCTGACAGAGTAGCATCTAGCTCCTTTGTGCTCGATTGAAATAATCTCATTTCCCCAGAGTTTTGCTGTTTCATTTGTGTATTTCCACCTCTGCAGCGAGTGTATCTTGGCCGGTGACAGAGGCAGTTGTGTAGTCGTGCTGCCAGGAAGCCCCAGGCCCCTTGGTGCTAAATGTTGCCCATATACATCATTCAAATATGTGGAGCTGAACTTAAATTTGGCCAGTTCAGCTTTGTCAGCTGGGAGAGGGCAGGAGTATCATGCATCTAATCAACATGCAGCTGTGCCTACTAGAACAGTTCTCTGCAGATGTAAAGAATTTTTATTTTATTTTTGTCTCCTCTAGCTTATTTCTTTGAGAAACATAAATGCTAAACTGCTGTGAGAGGCTTTTCCTAGGAGGGCATGTTTGCTGCCATATCTAGACCTGCAAGCTCTTTTTCTTGTGGACAAAGAGCAACTGCAGCATCAGTGAAAGGGAATGTAAAGAATTATTTTTTCAGGAGAAAGTTCTGGTGTAAGACTTTTTCTGGAACATGCATAAAGGCGAATGTATGACATTTTTATGGCTATACCTAGATTCATGCCTAAGTTGGAAGTTTTGCTGTTTGTCCCACAACCAAAAAGTAGCAAGGATCCAGAAGGTAATGCGAGCGTTCATGTGTGAACTGGGCTTATATACTTCTAGAAGCCCTTCTTGTCCTTCATGCCCCCTGGGCAATGCGAGGAGGCGTCTTTTTCCTCTGGTCACGATCCTCTTTTCTTCGGTCTTCCATCATAAGAGAACTTGGGATTTTGTTCAAAGATTCCGAAGACCAACTGCAATGTGAATCCGGTTACATCAAAATAATTAAGTAAAGGCTGTTCTCATGAGCCTGCAAAGATGTGTTTATGTCAACTCTGAATAAAGTGACATTTCAATAATTTTGCAGAGTTATCCCTTCTCCACCGAAGTTGGCACTGTATTGGATATGAGTTTGGTTCTCATTTTCCTTTCCAAAACATGTTTTTATTATGCTTGTAGTGCCTAACAAGGACACTGAAATCAGGCGCTTTTTCATAGTAACTTGAAATGAAACCCAGCGCAGCAGCAGGGTCCAGGCACGGCCCCCTCGGTACAGCCGTGAGCTGCCTGTCCTGCTGCCACCGGTGGCACCCACCGGCCAGTGGACATGCCCACCCGAGGAGAGGTCTGCTCCGTGCTGGGGCTCGGCCGAGCCAGCGCGGCCGCTGCCTTTCAGGCGTGGGGAGGGGGAGGCTGTCGGGGGGCTATTGTGGGCAGATAAAAACCTGAATTCACGGCCAGGTTCTGAAGTGAGCTCTTCCCAAGGTAAAGGCTTTTGTAGATTTTTTTTTTCACTTGACGTTGAGCACTCCTGCCTTTCCTCTCGCATGATTTAGCTTTGACTTTCTTCTCCTTATCTGTCACTAGAGAGTAATTGTCCCTTTCATAACGACCTTGCTTTAACCTTGAACAGCAGTTCCTGTGGCACCTGATGTGCATTATCAACTATATATACTGATGAAAGAGCAAGGTACAGTCCTAATGTCTTCCTTGATGTTTTCTTTTTTTAATCTGTTTCAAGGAGCCCTTTCAGATGGGACATGAAAGCTTTCCCAATTATAAAGCTCCTTGTGAAACGTTTTTATTTGAAATACAGACTTCTATTTAGAATAGCAGAGAAGAAACTTAGTGGGCTGAAGCAGCAATATCTGAGCTGTTACCAGTTGCTGCTAATCTGTCCTTTCCTCTGGGTCTCAACATGTAACGGATGTTTCGTTAGCCATGTGCGTACTTCACTGGGGTTTTTTGCAGTATGTGCTGTGTTGCAGGTGAAAGGCAGATGTTAGGATGATGATGCTCTGATGGGGAGTGCTGAAACAGGATTACATACTGCACAGGGAGAACTCGCCTTTCAGGATGTGGCTGAGGCGCGTCAAAGGAGTAAAACCAAGGAGCTGTTCTGCAGCAGGTACCTTCTTGTGCTTGCACCCAGTGGCAGGCGTGAGTCGGTTTTGGCAAGTGGATCAACCAGAAATTAAGAAATGCTTTGTGAATGGAGGGCATGGTGGGGGCTCCAAGGCTTCCTGCCTCAGCTGGACTTGTAGGGAAAGAAATGGGTGCAGAAACTGAGCTTTATTCAGCTTCCAGGAGGCAAGCTACAAAACTGACAGACATGCAGAAAATGGAAGAGTTAAAGAAGAATAGATGTGTTATTAAGGGTAATGAGCAATGCACATTTTCTAACAGGATTAAGATGGGTACAGGAACAGACTTGCCAAGCTAAGGTAAAATCCTATTTCTGAAAAATGAATGAAAAAAAATGTTCTCTGATAAGGTTTGATAGGAAAAATACTGACAAGTGTTACCAAGAATCAGGAAAGCTAACTGTGATGTGGCCAAGCTGTGCAAGATGGCTGGAGTGCACAAATCTTCAAAGATGAATCAGCAGTGATTAACAGGAATAAAAACTTGAATGAAAACGCTGGAGGGTACTTGAACTTGTTGTTAGCTCACTAGTGTCTGTGATCCTTGCTGACAGTGTTTGTACAAGCATAGCCTGGGCAGATGTGAGCCCAGTGACCGCTGCAAGCGCTGCCCTTTTTGTAGGAGACAGCCCAGGGTCAGGAGGCCCAGTGTGGAGCAGGGCACGTTGGCGCTGCCCCAGCGTTGTGCTGATGCAGTTGTTTGCCGTTTTGGTGCAGTATGGGCACAAGAAACTCTTCTGCCCAGAATATAATGTGTAGATGCTCTTGTCCATCTCCCGCAGCCTGCAGGACGTATGTAAAACTTCTGGAAAGGAAGTATGCAACCAAAGAAAATGTATGAGCTAGCTCAGACATAACGAGAAGCACTTTGAAAAGCGCGCCTATTTTGCGCAAAGGCAAGACACAAAGAGGAGGAGATAAAATGCAATGAGAAAAGTCAGCAGATGAGAAACGCAGGCAGATGGAAAGTGCTGCGTTGAGGCACAAGTGGTGATTCGGAGAATAAGATTTTACAGGTATGACTAGTGAGAAGCAGCAAAAAAGATGTGGGAAGTGCCAAGCAGCACTACGTGCTTGGGGAAAGCAGCACTGCTCCTGTGAACAGCAGTTGGCAGGGATGCGGTGATGAGGACGCGGGGCTACAGAGACTTTCTCAACCTGATACGAACGTAGAGAAGAGAAGCTTGCAGCAAGCCAAGCCAAATGAAAATCGAATGATGGCATGACTAGTATCGTAAGGACAAAATAAATGGCATACAGGGTGTTTTGGAAATCCAGCACGTTGGCATTGCAGGTCGCAGAAACGTGGGACAACTTAACACAAGTGGAAGTAGAAATCTACCCATATTAAACTGTGGACAAATTGTTTTAATAATACATATCCAAACAAAACAAATCCAAATAATTTGCAGAGTAAGGAAAATAGCATCATGGATTCACTAGTTGCTTTGGGCTGGAAGTTCCTTTAGTCATATTCCATGGGATGCAATGGCTGTACTTGGTTACCAAAAAAATAAATGCAGCAGAGAAAAACCAAGATACAGCTACCACCTCTGGAGGGCACAGAGGTGAAGGTAGCAGCAGAGAATGAGGTTTTATGCAAGTTCTCCAGGGAACTGCAGCGCTTTCCCATGAAAAGCCGCCTTGACCCGAGGCCAAAGGCTTCAACAAAGAAGACTTCTGCTCCTGATACTACCTTTTTTTTTTTTTTCCTCTTTTTTTCCCTGAAGAGAAAGAGTACTGGTGAGTGATCTAAGACTAAAGGTGCAGTGTTGCAATTCTGGGGCATTATGTCAGCTGTGAGAGATCAGACTGTGAATTAGGGGAAACAAAAACACCAAACCCAAAGAGTCAATTCAGATGCATTACTAGAAACCCCATTACTGGAAAACCCAGGAATAATCCTTGATAAACCCACGAATATATATTGCCAAGCAGAGGAAATTTCCCAGTGCATATGAAAACTTAAGGGACAGCAGGCAGTGCCCTGAGTGTAAAAAAAAAAAAAAAAAAAAAAAAAAAAAAAAAAAAAAAATTAGAACTGTGACAAGACTGAGACCTGGGGTAGTATGTCCTGCAGAGCTAAAACGCCGATCCCCAGGGAGCTGCAGTGTAAGCTGAGAAGCAGCCTGGTTCTGGGAGGAGAAAAAGAGGTAAAGTCTGCAGCAGGTTGTGTCATTTTGCTGCAGGTGTGCGGCTTGGGGTGGGAACGGAGGGCTCCTTCACAGGGGGAGCTGCTGCTGTTGGAGATCATCAGCCTGAAAGGAAGATTGGGCTCTTGTGGAGCTGGATGCTGTGTGCAAGCTAGAAATACTGAAAAAGCCTTACAGTCAGGAGAAGGTAAATAGATTAAATTCAGGGTTTAGAGTTGTACATTTATCCCTGCGGAGGGAAAATGGGAACCAGGCACACAGAACAAATGGGGAAAGTTGCAGTTTGTAGCATACGCTTGCTAGGATGTTGAAAGAATGTGTGTCGCCCTCCTGAATTGCAAAACGATTGCTGCATTTGGGGATATCTGAGGAGAAAGGAGATTGCTCAGCAAGGCAGCAAAATTGTTCAGAGACCCCAGTTTTACTATAGTTTTCCCAGAGGCTGAAAGAGGACAGAAGACTCGTGCTCTGGGAAATGCAGTGCTCAGGGCGGAGGGAGTGTGTCCTAGGCATGGCGGGGCAAATATGGTGCTTTGATCTGTGGTTCCAGTCAGAAGAGTTTCCAATAATGTGTATATGTTTAAAAGAAGCCTCACCATCACTGGGTTATCACTATAGGCATCCCCATACATATACTACCATTGGCTCATGCCTATATGAGCATTGGCATGAGCCAAGGATTGTTTTAGTCCCACATCTTTGATTTTTTTTTTCCAAAATAAATGTAACGCAGTGAGGTGTCAGCACAGCGTGTTTAAGGTGCCCAGCGCAATGCCTGAACAAGTTCCCTGTCTGGGAGACAGGAGGGGCAGAGAAAGTGGCACGCTGAGCTATGCTGGGATCGCTCGCCCAGCTGAACTTGTGCCATGGCCGGCTGCAGAGCTCTGCTGTCCAAGCATGTCTGTGGGGCATGAGGTGTTAGTCCTGATAAAGATCTTGAGAAACTGAAGACCGGTTTGAGGAAAGGGCAGAAAGCAAAGGCTGAAGGTAGTCTGGAGAAGGCCAAGCTTAGCAGGCGTTTTCAGGTACCTCTCATTTCACAGAAATGAGTGACCCTTGCATTCCCTCTTGGACGGCGATCACGCACGATGGGCCCGTATGTGGTGGTGGGCGGAAAAAGGCTCGAGTGGCACTTGGGATGGATGAACGCAGTCCCTGGCAGCGCAGGCAGGTGCCTGCTGATCCTGGCTTTAGGGCTGACTGTGCCCAGGCTGACAAAGCTTTGGGGTCACGTTCGCTCGGTTGCAGCACTGAAAGGGCCAGCACTGCTGTGCTCCTCTGCTATCAGTAAAGCTATCTCCGGCACAAAGCAAGATAAGCATCAATATGCTGAAGCAGAGAAAAACCAACATGGCCTGCTAACTGTGGGAAAGGCTCTGCCTTAGCTAAACTGACCTTTTAAGTGCAGGTACAGACTTGTCATTGTCAACTCGGGCACGAGAATTTAATCCAGCACTCCTTGGAGATACCAAATCCTGCAGATGATGCTGTGTCTTGTACCAGCATCCCACAGCCTTCCACTCCAGGCATTGGGGCGGTCATGGACAGACACACATATGCCTACGGCCAAATCTGAGCGCTGCCCACCGGGGTGGGCCTACAGCTGTACCTGCTCGCTGCCAGCAGTACAAACCCTGCCAGCACCTCGAGCCTTGCCCCGGTTTGCTTCCACCTGGGGCTGCAGCTCTGGGAAGGTTGTTTCCGTGAAAGCCTTTGATACGGGGAGAATCTACTAAAAGTACTAAGCAATGGAGCAGTGGAGGGAATAAACCCCGGGAAGGAGAGGAAGGCATTTCCCTTCATTTCTGTGCCGTGCTGGCTAGATGATGCCTAGGAGAGCGGTTTGCTAGGACTCTCCGAGGGGTATCGCGGTCGATACCCTTGGCTCCCCAGCAGTAAATCTTCCCTGCCGCGTACAGGGAGGTTATAAGTCACTTGCCTTTAAATCTTTTCTGTTTCTTTTATTTAGCCTGTTTTGAGTTGCCAAGTGCCTTATTACACTTTGAACTGAGCACAGGGCAGCTGTGCAAGCTGCTGAGCAAGGGGACTCCCAGCTGGTGATCGCAGGCACCAGCCCCAGGTGAGTTTGGATTCATGACATGGCTTCGTCAAACCCATGATTGTGTCCCGGTCACCAGTGGACTGCTGTCAGCTGAGCCCAGGCATATGGCTTATGGCTGGGACAATTCTCCGGGAGCTGCAGCATGGTCAAGCCCAGAGCTACATCACTTTGGTGTTCAGGGAATTTTGCCTCTAGCTTCATCAGGGCTTACTAGTCCTGTTAAACCTGAATAACCACAATCCGGGGCTCTTGCTTCAAAAACATCAGGTGAAAACGATGGTTCCCAAAGCTTCAGTGAAGTAAATTTGTCTTTTTGGAATACTGCTTATGTACTAGGAATCTTTTTTTGCTTTGAGAAACAGATGGATTTATGGCTTATAGCTGCCAGTGTTAGTGTCTGCTCTTAGTTCTTTGTACTTTCACACGCTTTCTGGTGCAGATACTGTGTGAAAGGTGTATTTACACATACTCGCTCCCAAGGACTCTTGCAGGGAGGTTTCAGCATGCAAAGGTCCCGGTCCCCTCACAGGCCACCAGCCGGTGACTGATAGATAGGTCGCATCTGCATTAAAAGTCACATTTGTTTAGCTACAGTTAAACTTTGAAATCTGTTTAATTACACCGGTGTCAAACCATTTGTGGGTGCTCTTCTGTGTGCATTAACGGAAATCTGCATTGCCTTGTTTTTTTTCTTTTGGAAAGCTAAACCCGTTTAAGAGTATCCACATGGTTTTGCGATTGGTTTCAATAAACAGAATTAAACCCAGGTTTTGCTTAAATCGCTGCAAGTTTTAATGCAAACAGGGCCTCAGTGAAACTGAAAATCCCCTTGATTCTTCTGTAGTGCTTCTCTCCCCCGTGACACCCAAATGTTTTTGTGTGTGCAAATGTGCTGCAACCAGTCTGCAGGTTCTCCAGTATCCAATCTTTTCCTGAAACAAGCAACCTACTTTGAGTTTAGCAGCCTCTCCCCTGCCCCTGACTGGCTCTTGCGCTTCCAATCAGGCACAGAGGAAACATTTAAACACGCAGCCCCTCTGCTTTGCCTCCCTGGCTCTGCTCAGAGCAGGAATCAGCCATGCAACTCAGCCCAGGTAAGGCCACACTCCACCATCCCCATTGCGGCCACGTTACGTGTAACAGATTTTTTCCCCTCAAAGCGCCTCGATTTACTCTTTGCCCCCTCACTGCACAAAGGAGGGAAGAGAGGGTAAAACCTTCCTGTGCCCTGGGAAGGCAGAGGCACAGTGAGAGCAACTCACACGCAGCTGCTGCTTTGCCCTAGCACGGCTGGCACCAGCAGCTCTCCCTGGCTGAGGGCTGGGAGGGGAGAGGCTGGCGGGTGGGATAGGAAGGGTGTCAGGGGCTGTGTAACCAGCCCAGTCCTTGTCCCGCTTCTGCACAGGAGTGGTGCGGATGCTTGGGGCACGCAGCCCTCCGGCTCACCCTCCTGGGCCACGGGATGCTGTTCTGGCCAGGCAGCGTAAATGGCAGGGCTGATGCAGTGTAAGGTTTGCCACCGGTGAACAGAACCATCACAGAAAATCCAGGAGGGCATGCGTCTCCGAAAAACCTCCTCTCTGCCTTTTCACATGCTGTTAAATTACCCTGATGCCCAAGCGTAATTTTCTGGCTGTTCCCTGTGCCCATGAATTACTCATCGTGGCACGCTGGATCCTTAGCTGCAGGACAGTTTTTCCAGTTGTTTGTTTTGAAAGCTCTTAAGAGCAATATACTATCAGCTGAGGTTTCTAATTAACTCTGAATAGCTAGTCTGCTGCCACTCAAGTATAATTCTCATTAGCATCTCAGCTAACAAGCTCCAGTGTTTGCCCTCCTAATTAGCTTCTAGTTAGAAGTCTTTCCCTATCCTAAGATGTGCTGTTGTTAATTGCAGTTCCAATTGCTTTTACAGCAGACTCCTGAGAGACTGCTAAAACTGCTGGGTTATGTAGCCTGATAGAGATCAATATCTGGGATACTTACATCTGTGGGTTCTTTATTCTCCTGTAAGTGTGTCTATATGGCATCTTTATGCACAGGGGGAGGGGTGGGGAGGTAGAGCTGCAGCTTTTAAAATGAATGAGGAAACGTTTTGCCTTTTAAACAGGTGGTACGATCTCAAAATGCGTCTGCTTGAAGCAAAGTACAACTCCCACAGTTAATGCTGCATAAACAGCTTTCCAGGGTTTTTTCTCTCCATGCAGCTGTCCGTACAACGGCTGATTTTCTATGCCCACGGGTTTCTAAGGGTTCCTGAGTGCCCCACAGTGCCCTGTTGATGCTGAGTTCAAAAAGCAAGCGTATTTGTCCGTTGCCCAGACAGAACATGTGTCAGGTTAGCTATTCCTTCTAGGCTGCTAGCTCAGGATGGTATTTCTGTGGAATGCTCATAGCACGGTTTAATGTATGCTTGAGAGCCGGATTAACCCTTTAGTCCCTACAGCCTGGGAGTACTTATAGCACGTTTAGCACTAGTGCCCTCAGCCAGCCGTGCCGGTGCGGGACAGGCTCGGTGGTGTGGTGGAGCTCGGGGTGCGCTTGTGCCAGCTTCCACCAGAGCAGAACAAAGCGCGCAGGTGGAGCAAGGTAAGTCTGAGACGTCTCACAAAATACCTGAAGCTGGCAAGTGCTCGTCCCGTGGAAGTAAATATGTGCTGTGCGGACTTTCCAATCACACATTTACTTCTCAAAGAGGGGAAAACCCATTGCTCGGCGTGTAAAGCTTTACCAGTGGACTTTTCACTCCAGGCATGCCCGTAGTCTGCCTGTTACCACTTTCTACACCAAAATACGCTTTTTTGCTGAGGATTCTGAAGTTGGTTTAATTAATCAGATCCCATGCATCCTACTGCTCTGGGCAGGATAAGAGGGCAGCACTGAAACTAAATACTGAGTTTTATTGTAGGAAGCTTGGAGCTTTCTACCTTGGTAACTGCTTCCTACTTTTCTTCTAAATTGAGGGGTAAGGTCTTGATGTTACCAATGCAAACGAACTTAGAAGATAAAGATGAGTCTCTTTTTATTGGTCTTAAGAAAACTACTGTAATCCTGAGAAGCTTTATCATGCTATGGCTGAAGGCTCTGGTTCTAGAGGACCCGTGCACCTGACCAGGGTCCCCTTAAAGCAACGCGTGGGTCTGTAAGGAGGTGCCAGATCGGATCCAATTGTGGTATAGAAAAGGAGAAATTCTGGTACTGGGTATGCTTTGGTTCATAACCCATTAAAAATGGAATTTAAATATGGGCTGCTCACACTAATAGCAATAGATTTAAGTAGTCATAGATCTTGCAAACCTGATTGCTTTAAGAAAACGCGTAAGCACTTTGGTGGACCCAAGGTAACCGGGCAAGTTGAAAGGGTGGGGGTATTCTTATACAATGTTGCATATATGTCTGAGTTTTTTCGTATCAGACTTAATCTTTTGGTTATAAACAATTCATTAGCATTTTTAGCTGTAAAAAATGAGAACATCACATAGATATTATATGATTTATAATAAATTAGATAATACAATATTTAGAAAACAGCCCTTGATGAGATGATTTTCTCGATTCAACTGCCTATATCCAATTAATGTGGTGGAAAATAGGAATAATGATGGTAAGCAAATCTGTGTTTGAATCTATTTCAGCTACATATCAAAGGCATATTTAAATTAACTGTTTAACCTCTTTTATCTGCGAAACTAGATTCCAAATCACAAATATGCCATTTACTGTGTTCTACTTTAGTTACAGATGGCAGCATAAAGTGAAGCACGCTCATATGATAAAACTTTTTTAGAAGCTTTAAAGTAAACCTTGAGTTTGGGTTTGGGGAAAGGAAAAAAATATTAAAGTGAGCGGTATCTGTAGTATAAGTATTAAATATAGATTAAGCAGGAAATTAATCAAAGGTAGCAGAAAGAAGAATTCAGAACAAAAGGCTTGTTGGTAAAGCAGAGAAAGACACAAAGCACTTGACTGGAAGTTTGTAGATACTTTTTCCAGCTACCTGAGGGCCTTTGCCCTCAGAAAAAAAAAAAAACAAAACAAAAAACAACCAACCCCAGAATAACCCTTTCAGATAGGAATTGTGCAGCTGCTACCAACGTGTTAGTGTGAGTCATCAGACGTGAATTTGCTTGTCCTGCAAGGCAAGGGAGGTGTTGATTATTTTATCCATTTAAAGTAATAATATATTTCCTTCATATAATGTGCAATTTGTGAGGACTTTAGCGCTCTTAGTGTCTGGGGAGAAACTTCCAAAGAAAACCAGAGGCTGAGTGGTTACAACTGTACTGCTTTTGCAAATTGTTGAACAGATAAAACTAAGGATGGAGGGCTTCTCATGATCTCTGTCCTCTTTAAGGTGGTTTGCCCTAAGTATTTTTGTCATCAAACCAGTTTGTTTAGTGCTGACTTGTTGCCGGATTTGTCACATAAAATATTTTTCTTGATGTGGTTGTAAACTACATCAGCTTCGTGATCTTTTTGTTAAGGCAAGCAATAAATTATATTCTGGGGTAGAAAAATGGTGATAAAGTATCATCTATGCTGACAGCATAGAAAGAAAAACGTTGAAATAACTCATAAATATACTGATTGAGTAGGTTCCTCTACAGATCAAGTAGAGCCTTGACTCTGTCCGATTCAGTAAATGCTCATGAGGACTTATGAGTCTGAAAATGGAGAGGATCTTATAACCCTCATTCTTTCTTCTAATAAGATGCCGATCCAGGCCATTTCTTACAGCAGAACAGCCTTTCTGCACAGATCGTTGGAGAGGGCATCCCCTTATTTATATTACACATACCAGGTGTGCTGATTAGGAAATTTCCCTTGAGGCTGCAGAAGGAAATGAACTCCTAATAAATGCATGAGATACTGGAACAATGCTAAAGTCTCCTGGATGAAAATCAGTCATCTGTGATCCTCCTTACAGTGGTTTTTAGAAAACAGTGCAGAAGCTAATCTTCTTGGACTTATCATCCAAACTGTCCTGGAGGGGTGAAGTAATGCCCTTCCAGGGAACTTTGGTGCTTTTTTGGGAAGTAAAGAAAGAATAAGGCTAGAAGAGGAGTATGTTTCTTCTCTCAGAGAGATGTGGAGGTGGCAGTGTTAATATTGATATTGACTGTGTTCGTAATTAGTATTATCATGCAGCGATGACTGAAACATGGTCCTGAAACTCTCTGGAAAGTTCTCCTTATCAAAATGCTGGCTGAAAAATCAGAGGATTCTTTTTTGGAAATATGGGCTGCTCTTGTCTTGGCAAATGGAGCAATTTCCTTTGGAGGACAGACTTGTATTTGTTTGAGATGCTTCTTATCAAGAGAGTATTCCGTGTAGTACAAGGGAAGAAAGGTTTTTTTTCTGCAGAAGCAAATGGAGAAATGCTGGTGGCACTAGACATAGGATCAGAAAAGAAGGAGAAAGACCTTGATGTGAGATACATCCATACATTGCTTTCCCTGTTGTCTGACAACTTAACGTAATAGGAAAAAGACAACATTCGTTTTAACCCAGCGTAATGTGCAACAACCAGGACAAACTCAGTTTTCTTGTCCCTGTGCAAACAAAAAAAAGTCTCCAAGAGGTGGAACACATAAATGTAAGAATGATTCTTATAATTTTGTGCTTCAAAGGAACAGCTAAAAGGGTGAGATGCTTGCAGACAACATGAGGTTGATGAGAACATGTTATAATACAAGCTCAAGGAAGTGTGTATCATGCTTCTATCAAAAAGCTTGAGCAGAACTCCCTGAAAAGCTGGTATTGCTCCGTGGAAGAGCTGAGAGGTGCTAGAAGTAAAAAAACATCTTTTAAACGTGGAGGTCATGTTTGAACAGAGGCAATAAAAAGGAGCGTACATTCAAGTTAAATAAGGCAAGTTAAACAAGGCAGGTGAAATCAATTTTGAGGAACAACTTGCTAAACTCACAGAAACAATGAGAAAACCCCTTCAAACACATGAAGAGTAGGAAGCCTGTCCATCCGCAGGCTTGATAGGCGACTGCAGTGTAATAATAACATTCAAAGTACATAGGGCTGTTACAGCAAGGCTAAATAAATCTTTGCTTTGCTGTTCACTATAAGGGATCTCAGGAAGCTTTCTCTTCTGGAGGGTTTTGGTATCTGAAAGCATCTAAAGTTTTAAATTGAAGTGTCAGCAGAACAGGTTTAGAACAATTGGATAACATGCATCATACTATTGATAAAAATAGGTGGTAGCCATCCAAGAGCCCCAAATCTGGAGTTGTCAAATTAATGGTTTTCTTTGATCAAAATTAAATAATTGCTTTGGCAAGTGAAGGTGGCAAATGTGATTGGCGTTTAAAGGGCAATGTATACTGGTAAATCTAGCCTTCCTTAGGCAGATTTGAGTAAATTAAAATGAAGACTTGCATTACTAGACTGAATATGATATATTGGGTACATGTCAAAATGGGTTTTGTAGAAGGAAGCTGTCACAAAGCTATGTACTTTGAAGCCCAGCAGCCCTTGGGCAGAAGTGATTCAGTTGACAAGTTAGAGCTGGACTTCCAAGGTCCCTTACTAATAGCCATCAACCCTCCTAAATTCTCAAGAGTAAAAGGGAAGGTGCTCCTATAATTTTGAACCAGTTATGATTCTAATTAAAGGTGATAAAACAGAGGGTAGGAAATGAATCATCAATTTTCCTGTTGCAGGAAAGTCACCAGGCTACAAGATCCTCTGTTGGTATCTCTACTGTTAAATTATCTACTAATGCTTCAGAAAAAAAGGAGAGATGACAAACTTTACGTATATAAAATTAAAACTGGCTGTGAATATTCTTCTCCATTTTCTCACCCCATCTAGGCAACTGCAAAGTAATGCCTAAGGGGAAAAGAGCCATACCTATGCATCCACGGAGATGTAACATTCAGGAAAAATACCTTGGTGTCATTGTGAATAGCTCTTGGAAAATAGCAGCTCAATCCTCAACAGTGATGAAGAAGATAAATAGGATATTAAAGACTTTAAAGAAAACCTAAACTAAAACGTAGATCTGTGTGCAAATCCACAATGTGTTCAAGTGTATCACGGTGTGATAATGGTGTCTTGAATACAGCAGAAGCAGAAATAGTACACAGAAATCTGCAGAAATGATCACAGGTACGAGAGGTTTTCTGTGCCAAAAGAACTTAAACATAGGCTTGGAAAGGACTGCTGGGGTCACCATTTCCAGTCCTCTGTGACTGCTGGCACCATGGCATACAGCTTTTTCATGTATTTCTCAAATGCTGCCAGAGAATTGTCTGGTCTCTGATTTGAATGCATTAAGCTTGTTCAGCTCTGCTTGTTCAGCTTACATGTCAGTAGATAGCTGTCCTACTCTTGTTCATACCGCTTATTGTGCCATTCCCCCCCATTCAGCAGTGTCATTCATGCTGAAAACTGAGCTAGATTCTAAAACTGTTTTATTATTTTTTTTTTTACATTTTTTTGGATCGTGTCTGAATAATCTATTGTATTCACCTGAAAAGCAGCCCCACTTTCCCTTCCCTGTTTCTTTTGTGTTTGTGAAGAATCCTTTTTCATATTTGTTTTGACATCAGGGAAGGGAAATTTTTGAGAGTTTTGGCATCTGTGGGATCCATGGGGACAGGTAAGCACATAAAGTGTCTGATGCCTCTGCTGCTTCCCGTAGTCCTCATTAGGGGAAGGCAGCACGTAGCAAATCTTTGCTCGTACCTTTCAGAGGTGATAATCATAGGGAGAGAGGAGTTCATAGTAAAGGTCTGTTACAGAATAACTACGCTGACAAAATGCTTCATATAGCTACAGTTAAATGGGCACTTCCCCTTTGTTATAAGAGTTTTCCTTCCAGAATACCTTATTTTAGTTGAGAAACAATTCCATACCAGTGAACCCCTTTTTTTTCCCTAGTAAAAATCAAGTCTGTGCAATGACTCAACCATAACAGGACCACTACCTTTTTGTAGCCAGATATGTTTTTAATTAAGAATGTCTGTTTTAAGTCAGCTGAAATACTTTCTATAATCTATAAAGGAAAAAGAAGTTTCTTTGTTTTCCCTGCTTGATGGATGTTATTTGCTTGTTTGCAAGTTTCTTGAAACGCACCACAAAGCAGTGGTAGATGCCTTCAGTGATTTACCGAACCATTTTACATCTGTACTACTTCAATAAACATATCTGAGAGGCTGTTCTCTGGGAGTCATGGGAACTGTTTGGAAGGCTCTGGTCAGGCTTCGACTGTGAGACTGAAAACAAATCTGAGGAGAGGAGCTGAGGTAGTGCCCTGGTCCACAGAGAAGATGGTAGCAATTCTGGTGTTTCTTCTTGTTTGAAGCAGGCAAGTTTATGCTGATTAGTGCCAGGCCAAGAAAAGGCATCCATCTGGATGAAATGAAATAAAAATTGGAATTTGCTTTCATTTCAGAGGCCAGACCTTCCCTCTGATGAACCACCCTGGTTTTGTCTAGGGACATAACTTAAATCTGACTAGAAGCTGTCTTTTTTTAATTGGGAGCTTCTGCTTCTTGGGGCTATTTAGCTCTGCAACCAACACCCAGTCTCTAGCTTGTGTGGAGCAACAGATCTGTCTGATCTAGGCAGAAGTGTGAACTAGAGGGGGTATTTTTTCAGATTTTGGCTGTAGTTTGCCACCTCAGAAGTGACTGTTTCATTGATGAAGCTCTCACTGCTGAAGTGGATGGCTGTCTCACCAAGAATATACCCCAAGAGCTGGAAGGTTTGAAGATGATGTAGACTGGCATGAGGGTACGGACTAGTGGGTGTTGTAGGAGAGCTACAGAGTGCCATGGAGGGAGTGTAAGACTTTCTTATGTGATTTTTTGCTTCCTTCTTTGTTTTGGCAGTTTTGGGGAAACGACAGTGGTGGGTCTGAGAAAAGAAATGATGCCAAATTGTGGGAAGTTAAATCAATGCTCAGCTCCAGTGCCAAGGAAAAGTGTTGAACGAGATCTGGAAGAGGAGGAAGGACATAGGACAATGATAGCTTGCTTGCCACTCAATCAGTGGGGTGGGGATGGGGTAGTGCCAGCTGTTGGGTTGGATAGCAGGCCACGCTGGAAGAGTGACATGATCGGTCTCCTGTGGGGGCAACAACATCTCTCTGAGTGGGATTCAGAGGAAGATGGTGTTTTGTGCACTGTGCAGTAGGAATTCCTGAAGTCTGGATTCGGAAGTTCTGAAGCAACCAATGTTGGTGTCAGATATGCGGTGATCTGCACCTTGGTGTTCCGTGGGCAAAAAAAGCCTGAACTCAGATATGCCCTATGGGTGTGCATCCACCCCACAAAACGCACACGGGCAGTCATTCTCAAACAGGCAGAAGGTATGCCTCATTCAAGTTGAGCATATTTAGAGAGGGTCCTAGTTATAAAAACATAAATCTGACCCTCATTTAGGGCTGGTAAGAGTGCACTGTGTATTGGCATGTGGTGTAATTAATTTTTGGATATTTATTTAAACAATGTCCTAGTGCAAGGAGGATTGGCCAGCATTGTTCTCCAAATGAAAAAAGCGATGTTAAACTTCGTGATGGTTCTATGCCATTGCAAGTGCTGAAAAAGCAGTTGTAGCAAGTCGGTGGAGACACAACTGTACAGTATTTCTTCTATAGCCAACAGGTGCTTGGCTGGAAGGACCATATGCTGTGTTATCATCCTTATGTTCAGACTTATAAAAATGTAGGCTCCTTTCTTCTTTTTTTTTCTTAGAATAAAAAAAAAAAAAAAAAGGAATTTAATCTCTGCACAGCTGTGTCCTTTTTCCTAACACAAGCCTCCCAAACGCTTTCTGATGCTCTAGATACAGGATATCAAATTCCACCAGCAGTTTTTTTCAGAGCTGTTGGGGTTGTACTCCTCGGCAGAGATCTTTAAATCACCACCTTGTTAAGGGGAGTGGGAAATTCTGTCTAAAGAAACAGCAGTGTAGAATGAAGCAGAATTTTATCTCTCATTTTCTTATTTTGTGGGAAGTGGTTTAGGGGCCCTTTCTGTTTGCTTTTAATGCTGTTGGATAAACTAATGACTGTCGCTGAGATGAGTCTGAAATCTAAATCAAAATTTTGTGTCAGACTTTATTTCTAAATGGACCTGAAACAAATTCTGGAGCTCTTGCACACATCTGCCTACAAAATTATCTTCCCAGATGTCTAAAATGAATTGCAGCTATTCCCACTTACTCAGCCTACTCATCTATCCCTGTTTAGAGGGATACCTCCTCTAAATAGCTCCTGTTTTGTCAAAAAGTACCACTTTTCTATCGCATACCTCCTATTTTTATGGTTAGTATATCTCAGTGAGATTAAAATGCGTTTATTTTCTCAAAAGACTTATTTGCAACTTCCAAATAGCGCTACCTGTCTTTCCACTTCTTTCAAATGCATATTTAAAGAATTGGAAGAAACAACAAATTTGAAGAAAATCAGGCTCGAAGTATTTAAAAAACACATGTATGGACTTGTTCTTTAATTACATACTCTAACAATTAAACACAGAGCTAGCTGTTACTTTATTGCATTGGTTTGTGATAAAAACACACTGGCTAACAGCTACTTTAAAAATTCTTTTAAGGAATGCCTTCGGTTAATTTTTTGCAGCTCAACTGTTTTAGTTTGAGGATGAAGAAGGTGCAGGAAGCTAACTGGGCACACCAGAATTAGTAGAACTACAGAAACTTTCTGTAGCCTGTTGCACTACAGAGAGTTGTACCATCTGCTTAACAGTCAAGAGCCTAGATTATTTTTAACCTCAGCTTAAACAAACACTTAAAAATTCAAGGTAAAAGCACTTTGGTGACAATAAAAGAGATTTGAGTTTTACATTTTAATCCTTAAGTGAGGTTAGGACTTTAAGTAGTGGGAACCGATATCTCTCTGAAGATCTCAAGAGGGCTTGTTTGCAGGGTCTTGTTCCCTCCCTGATACGTGTCCCAATACTTGCTTAGGCTGTTGGGTACCCTTTTCCCACCCGTGTCCCCATGCCAGCTCGCACGCTGCATCCCGCAAGCGGCTCCCACACTCTGCAAGCTCCAGACCCGGCCAGGTGAGTCAAACCTGCCTCTGTTGCTGGGGCCTCAGCTCACAGCCGTGCGCTCACTGCTTAAGACACAAATGATTGGTGTGGTGGTTTTCATGTAATAGCTTAATGGTTATAATATTCATCTCAGAAGTGGTTGAACTTGGGTTTGGGTTCTCCCAAGGGATATTCAAATCCACCTGTCCCTTCCCAGGCTGTAGGCAACCTCTCAGCCCTTCCTATTGAAGTTGTGCCATGGTGCAGAGAAGGAGTTGCAGAGCCAGGGAGGAGAAGCAAGTGAGAGCCTGACTGTGGCCTACTGGTTGGGACCTCCCCTGGAGGGAGGTGGGGAGCAGGTATCTGGCAGCATTCCCAAGGCTGCTTACTACATGCTTTGCATTAAAACATCACTGGATAAAAATCAAAACCGGCCCTGGAGGCAGAGTCCAAATCCAGCACCTCTCTCCACAGGGAGAGGCTGCAACCACCTTGCCCGGGCGTCGGGTGCTATTTTCATGCCACCCCAACCACACCTTCTTCCTCCAGCCACATCTTTAAATGAAAATCAGAGCAGCTGCTCCCCCGTACCGATGCCAGAGCTGCGCTGAGGAGGAGCGTTAGTCCTGCTCACAATTCCCGGTCCCGAGTGGGCTTTCGCGGGCTGAAGTGCTCAGAGGTTGGGCTTGGCCAAAATAGTTGGATCTCGGCATGGAGGAAGAAAAACTTGAGGTACCCAAATACCTTCTTTTGTTGGAAAAAATGGGTTCCTGTGGACTTTTAGGTTCCTAATCAGTTGTTTTCTCGGAGGAGGGGAGAAGTCATGGCTAATTTAGCTCTGTCTCTTATACCCTGAAATAATTTCCCATTGTGATACTATTTAGGTGCCTCTGGTGGCTTTGAGGGCCTTGCCTTAAGTAAATTGAGAGCGTGTTTCATTTTGAGATGTGACTGAAGGATGTGCAAGGTTGGCTTCAGCTCTGGAGTGTCATTTCTCTTTTGAAAATTACTTCAGTTTCACAGTCATTTAGAAGCTTTTGAAATTCTCTGTCGTGCTGTCTCTGGCTTCTCCTTGTGCTAAAGAGAGATAACAATACCTTCAGGACCCACCATATTTTAAAAAAGATTTGTGATCCTCTGAAGGACAGCACACTGAGCCTTGAGCATTAACTCGATAATGGAAGAGTTTGGCAGATGAGGGAAAAGTGGGGGGAAAATTATGTCTGCTGGTGGCCTGGGTGAGGCTGGGATGCCTTTTAACGAAATGCCTTTTTCTGGCAGTGGTAAGATGTGTAGATGAGGATGTTTGTCGTATTCTTTTGGCTTAAAGTGAGTAGTTTTCAGCACACAAGGATGAGGTTGTTGGAGGCTAATGGGCTGATTCAAGTCATATGTGATGGGACTGTTACAGCATGGGGGATCTATTTGTCTGTGCTGTTTGAAGGGCTAGAGTTTCCAAAATAAACCAAACGCTCCTCCTCGACCTTTACAAGATAACCTTGGTTAAGCATGGCTGACCTTCTTTCTCAATTGCTACGAAATGTTTCCTGGCTCCTCTCCCTGCACAGTGCCTTGTTCTGCCAAACTCTTTCTCCCCCAGACACGAAGTTCTGCTCCGGGTCGGTGATCTGCTCTGAGGACTCCTGTGTTGACTTCAAGGCTCATGGAGGATCTTCTGTTCCTGGGACAGCAGGTACTGAAGGTTTCCTTCCACACCATAAAACCTCGAAAGCTATTAAAGTGTGGGTTTGTGTCCTGAGCCTGTGCTTTCCTTCTGCTCCACCTCTGAAAAGCTGGGCAAGGGAATGGGGCCGAGTGTTTCAGGGCTGCAGTTTCTGAGTGTGGAGAAGTTGCTATGTTGTCACCTTTTCAGCTGGAGGAAGTCAGGTCGTTTGCTGTTTCAGTCCCTTGTAAGGAATCACTTCACAGGTTCGTACCTTGTGGACAGAGAAGTCCATGTTATAATACCACTTTCTGTGCTTTTACTGTGGTTTTTACAGGGTTTAACTGATTGGTATTTTGTCCTTGAACCCATTTGCTTTCTTCTGATGCACTGGCTCTGAGGTTGCTGTGTTACTGCACCATTTCAGAGATGTTAGCCAGTAGACTGGGAAGGGTGTATTTAAAAATCTGTTGACTTTTAAAACATTTCTTTATGGTTTTGAGAGTCCAACAACTTTTTTGTCTCATGGAGGACATGCTTTCGTAAAGTCCCGTATTGGGCTGGCAGTTGGTCTCATCCTTTCCCCAAGCTCTTAGATGCAGAATTATCTGATGAGAATATTGCTTAAAGACAGACAAAATAATCTCTCTTTTTGGTCAGTCTTACATAAAACTACAGCATACAGAAAAACAACTTGTGGCATCCAAGCATGTTTTTGACTTTTAGCAGTCTTGGATTTATCCTGAGACAGTGCAGAGTCTGTAGGGACATGCGATGCATTTCTGAATTTTTGGAGGGAAAACACAATGCTCTTCCACTTCTGAGGATTAATCTGCATGTAGAGAGCTTTCCCTGGGCTCTGCAGTAAGGCGGTGGCCCAGTCTTCCTTCAGCTGTCCCTTCCTCTCCTCTTCCGCGACTTACACTGGAGTAGTTGCCATTAGAAATCAACCAGGTAAAATAATGTGCGCGTGTGTGTATATAAATGAATTTTTAAAAGCATGTGCATATGTCTGTATATTTTTTTGTCTGTAAATAAGCAGTGGTATAGATGTTGGCTCTCTGACAATAATTAACACAGTCAAACGTAAATGAAAACCTTTTTCACAAGATTTACTGTTTTACTGTGGTTTCATACAGAATTGAGCATTTGGGAATGAAAGAGAGAGTTGTTTTTTGACCATTTCTGAGTGCACTGCAATCATATCATGTTAATCTAAAACAAAGCTGATCATGCTTTCCTCATATTGTAGCATGTCAAAAGTAATGGGAAGCATCAAAATTGTCTTAAAAGTGAGAGTGAATCCAGAAACTTTGACTGATAAGTCACACCACCTGTAATATTTTAAATGCATAGATGGGAATTTGCATGTGATGCCTGCCTGCAGGAGTTCTCATTTGTAAGATCAAAACGACATAGGGAGGCAGAGTAGACTAGAGCATAATAATGTTTCTAAAACGTTTACAGTAATGACATGTATAAAGTACCTCCCAAAATATTCCCAATAGTTGTAGTAACCAGCGGTCAGGATTCTCTTCTGCCTTCACAGCAGAAAAAACCTGAAAATGTGTATTTCTGTCAAAGCAAACGCTAGTAAGGATATATCTAATCCTGCCTTTGGGACCATGAATCTTACTAGACCTAAGTGTCTGGTTCAGACATTCCAGGGGGTGGTTTCTGTTGCTTCAAAACCTTTCTGGACCTTTCTTTCAGCTTTCATCTCTGGTTAAATGATTCCTTAACCCTGCAAGGCACTGCAGAAAAAGCAGGTTAATTTTTTCATCTGGGGGTCTGCCATGACCCAGCATTACGGCTTTTACCCAGAGGCTGGTGGAAGTCTGGATGTCAGTTGTCATTATCTGATAGCCATGTACAATACCCAGAGAGGCACTGTGCGGACCAGAGGTCAGCGGTGGAGCTGCGGAGCGGTCGATGAAAGAACTTGGTTGTTGTGGAAGCAGGTTAAAGCAGGTATCGACACGCATTACGGTAGCTGGGTTTTGGCTGAGTGCCATGGTATTCTCCAGATTTCAGGAGGCAGAGAAGATCAGAGTGTTCGTTCATCAGGAGTATTTCATGTAATGTCAAACAGCTCTTGTCAGACTTGCTCCTTTGTTTTCAGAAAGGCAGGGTAATATTTTGGGAAATGTTTACTGTTGTGCTTTTTGCTAGACTGGCTTTAAGAAATGGATAGAGGTTTGTCTTGTCTCATTTATTGAGTATGTCCCAAGTCCTTATTTCCCAGATTGCTGTTGGGTTGTCCAGCCCCAACAGCTCATGTGTTCAGTGGTCCTGCCAGATCACCACTTCACTGAAGTTCTCCATAATGTATTCACACAAAGTGATAAAACACTCCGTAAGAGGCCTCAAGGAATGATTAGTTTAATCTTCAATTAGTTCCCGCTGAGACTTGATGAGAAATCATTTGAAAAGGTGTGCATGAGCTTTAATATAATCTGCCTGTCCAGTTGTCACGAAGCATAGTGTGCAGAGAGGAAAGATGTTGCAAATGGAGAAAACCATGACATTAGCACTGACTGTTTTAGACTACTGCCTGTGATGCATTTCTGGTCTGCTTGGGTGGTTTCAGCCACTGGGATCTTGGTATGGGGGCATTAAAGATACCATGGGGGAAGAGTCAGTGCAAACAGCATGTTCAAGTGTGCGAGCCATCACTCTTGGGTTAAAGATGCAGTATGTTAGCAGAGAAGAGTATTTTCATTTATATGGCCAGTGAGATGCTGACGAGCAGCAGTCATACTTGTTCTGCCCTTGGTTGCGAAGGCTTGTGGACCAGGCCGTTGAGATCTTTTTAAGTCCACAGCAAAATAGGAGCTAAAGCCAGTCCAAGTAGTTTTTCCAATACCCTTTTACAGTAAGGTGAGTGAGGCAGGGGGAGGACTGGCTTCCTTAGCCCTTTGGAGTTGGCCGATTGCCTCTAGTAAACAGTTGCACAAGAGCACCTTCCTCTGGAAACACACTGTTGCTTTCTGTTTGCACAACAAATGAAAAACACCGGCCACTTTTATTGAAGAGAATGAGATACCATGTTGTGAAACAGCTTGGGTTTTGTAAACTGTTTAGTCTTGTTTCTCAGCCATCAGATGGTGGTTCCTTGTCGCTTTGTTTAGAAGGTCTCTGGTCCTACAGTCATTAAAGCTGTTTTACATAGCCAAAAAACCCCAGCCTTCTGAGCAACTGAAGATTTGTTAAGAACATGGGGATCCAAAAGTGCTCCTTCTGGCTATGCAGAAATCTGTCAATTGAATGTTTAGGGATGACAGAAAATCAGAATTTCCTAATGCCATTCACATCTGCCATGGGGTCCCTTTGGACAACTTGTCTGCACTTGTATATTCTCACTGGAGATGCCATGTTGAATGAAAAGCACCTGGAAGGATGTTAAAATCACTGCTGGTATTGGACAGCTGGTGTTGGACGTGGAAAAGTTTGCATCCAGAAGAGGTTTGCAGGTGTGCATGAGTTCAGGAGAACTTATAAAAGGAGGCAGATGGACTTCCTCACGCTGGCCAGAATGCTCCTGTGTGCGATGGCTAGAAAATATTTCTTTGATCTGTGGGCTGATAGATTTGCTGGCAGCATTTTGCTGACACCGAGAGAGGAAGCAAATACACAGTCCTAGGTTTAGTGATAGCTGAAACGGTAGAAGCTAATGTCCAGACTGGAGGAGCATGCTAAGGCTGGAACGTAAACTGAACCCTGGTGGCTGGAGAGTGGCTGGAGCAAAGCTGCCTCTGATAAACAGCAGAGAGCACGGAGAGGAAAAAAAACAGCTGGAAGAAGCCAGGAGTCAATGGGGAACATAGAAGCAATAGCAGCACAGCCTTGTGGTGAAGGCAGTGATGGAAGACGTGGCATCCCCCAGCAGAAGGCTGGCTGGAGGGACGCGCTTGGATGTGAGAGGGGGAGATGTCCCCTCCTGGCTGTCCCTGGGATGTCCAGGCTGTGCATGCTGTAAACCAGGAGGCATCACAACACCCCAAATAATGGCAAACCACTTTGTTGAAGGGGGCAGCGTTGCATGCATACCACAATAAACATTTCTGTGTTGGGATGGGTTGTCCTCCTGCCTATCACAAGCCGGGTGGGCTAACCCTTAAGTTCCTAATACTGTGCTTGTCTTGGAGCTGCAGCTCAGTGTCCTGGTAGCTGAAGAATTTGTGTGGATCATCTGTGCAGAGGCAGGAGTCATCCTTCTGGGGGAAGCGTTTGTAAACACAGACCGTGCAGGACTTCACGGGCCCGTCAGCAGCTCTGCGACAGGGTACTGAACTCCCCTGAAACGCTTTGAGCATGGCATTGGGAATGAAGACCAACCGTGACCTGCTGTGTGGTACTTCCACATGAGGACACAGAGATGCTGTGGGGTGGCTGGAATCGCTGGCAGCCTGTCCCAGAAATGGCAGCTACCTCTTGGACAGTCTCAACTTCTATTTAGGAACCAATTAAGCAGATCAGCGCTTTGGCTATCACAACGGTGCTGGTGAATTCAGTTCTACTTATCTTTTTGGCAGCTCTCAGATCAGGCAGTCTTTTACAAGTGTCGTCTGAACTTTATAAGTTGCAACACTTTTCTCGAATTTCCATTCCTGAGGCTGCCTCGCAATAATACCCAAAACACCATTTACATTTTAGTATGTAAATCTTTTATGAACTGAAAATCTCCTGTGCCCTAAATATTTTATCTGAAATATTTTTTTTTTTTTTTAAATCTTGTAAATTTTCCTCTGTGGGGCTGGAGAGCTGAGAAGACCCTTGCGAGGAGAAAAGGCTGCAGCCAGGGGTAGTCTGGGGTGTCCAAGCAGAAGGAGAGAAGGAGAGTTGGAGAAGCTTCTGCCTTTCTTGACTTGGCAGGCATCTTTGACTTTTTTTTTTTTAATGCTTTTTATTTTCAAAACCTGTGGCTGATTTAACTACAGAACAGCAGGACCTAATCCCACTGCCATCCCCCGCTGAGGCAAACCGGTGCGAGGTGTTGCTCAGCTCTCTCAGGGTATTTGCTGGGCTCTCCAGGAGCATGGCTGTGGGCAGAGGGCAGGGTACGGCAAGGGACCGAAGCCTCCCCACGTCCGTCGTGGCCTTGGCAAGGAGTCAAGGAGAGACAGCGTGGGGATGCAGACAGCTGCTAGGTGGATGCAGCAGGCTGCCAAGCTATAGCAAGCTCCTCACGGCTAGGCTGGGCTTCTGGCAGGGAATTGCCGGCAACTTGTGCTGCAGTTTCTCTGAGGTTGCTGGAAAAGGGCCCGTACCGCTCTCCTTTCTGGAAGAACAGCAAGCTAGAACCCATTTATTCAGTGCAGCTCTAATTCTTGCCACCACAACGGTGCAAAAACTTGCTTAGCTGGAGTCCTGCGCCATAGCCAAGCTCCCTGCACTTGGCTTACTCTCATCTGTTTGAATCTGGGGGCTGGCTTCTTGCTGATGGATCCTTGAATCGATAACCTCCTTCAAGCATTTATTTACGTATCACTACTTAGTATGCTGCTGTTTGCCTCTGATGTCATCCCTTGCTCTAATTCTTGCTGGTGCAGAAATGATGCCATGTGCAGCCACAGCAGTACTGCAGTCAAAAAAGCCGTCGTCATCATTTTTTGGTGACACGGCGTTTTTCTCCTGCCCTGCTGAGTCGTGGGAACATCGCCCAGCACAAGGCACAGGGCAGACTTCTACTCAAAAAGGATTATTTTTCTTCTTTTGTGATACATCTCAAATCCAAACTGGATTAAATCATAGTCTACGTCTAAAGCAAACTGTTTAGAACTGGTTCTCAGAGGAATTTACTTCTGAAATATTTGCATAGCGTCTTAGGAGCAGTTTTTAATGAATTAGACACTTTCCAGCACGTAGCTTGCTAAAATGTGCTAAAACCCAAACATGGGCAGGAGGACTTATTGACTAACCCCTGTAAGTAAGCAGGGCCAAAATAATTTCTTGCAAGTGGGATTTGGGAAACCATTCATGGGGAACTAAGTGGTTTTCACTGTAATCTGATTTGTTGCTTGCTTACCAGAAAAGGAGTATGCCTGATATGACGTACTGCATAGTTGTTCCATATGCTAAGGACCTGCAAGTTGTTTTTTTAAAGAGTAAGGAAATCTCAGGAATGCACTGTTTGCTATAAATTGAACTGGGAGAATGTCACACGTAGAACTGATGGTTTTGCTCTCTATACCATATAACTAAATTTTTAAGAATACTGCCTTTTCTCTCCCTGTATGCCTGAAAATTTAGGAACATGTGCAATTGAAAGTCCATCAAGTCTGGCATCCTGCCTCCATGTATTGTAAGTGCCAGGCACTTTGGGAGTGATCACTTGTAACTTCTGGATATAAGGGATTACCACTGCCACCACTGCCCCCAGTATACTAAACTAGGGTCTGCAACAAGTTTGTGTCTCTGTTAAACTTAAAAAAATATAAATTAATTTAAAAAAAAAAATCTTAGGACTGTATTTTTTTAATCTAGTGACTACCAGTTTACTAGTCTATACCTGGTTCCTCCAAGCAGTGAATTCCTTGGGTTCCCTGCAGTCCCTGACCACCTTCTCCTTAAAGCCCCACGTAATTCCAGTTCTCCCCCTTATCTGTGCTGATGCTGCCTGGGCTGACCACAGAAACTGTGAAGCCCCATTTCCCAGCTTGTCTGCATTCACCTCACTGACTTTCACCATCCTTCTCTTTCTAACGGAATGTCTGTGCAAAGCTGGGTTCCATGGTTACTACTAAAATAGGCAAAGAAGATATTTTTGGTCAGAATCTGCCAGTTCAGCAAGATCAAAATGCTTTTGGGAAATGTTCTGATTACAGTGAAACTCAAAGAGGACATGGTCTAGCAAAATGGAATAAAAATCCTCCCCAGCTTCCTCCAGCTCGCCTGCACCTTTTCAGCCCACTGTGCTCCTGGGCTGCTCAGTGCCCTGCTCCACCATCAGGGAAACCTGCCCCACAGCCCTGTGGCAGGGCATTTGTGTGGAGACATATATTGTTGTTCTTTTTGTTCTAAGTGCTGACATACATACAAAAATCTTCTCTGCCCTCTATCAGCCAGGGTGCCTTCCCTTCAGCCAGCTTCCCCCAGAGCACCCATTTCTGTTGTCAGACTTTTTTGCAGGTATTATTTGTTTTAGATGCACCTAAAAGCTATTCAAACTATGCAATGGCCTTTGCTCAGTAATGTATTGCTGTCACTTGTCCATCCTGGTCTGTTCTGTTTATTTCCCTTGTGGCATGTCCCAGTTAAGTTGCAGACCCTCTGATGAAAGGGATGGTCCTTTTTTTAATATACCTTGAGACACCTGCTATACTTCCCCAGCCTGAACAGTTGTGATTTTCTTTCTGTCTTCGTAATAGGACCGCCTGCAGTTTGGATAGCTTTTTGCTTCCGTAAAGGAAGCTGTTTTATTGTTAAACTTCCCTCACAGGTATTAGGCCCAACTCTGCTGTCTGCAAGGTGCTTCCCTACCTTAGGGTGAGCGCCTGGTTTCCAGGAACCTCCTGAGTACAACAACTTCACTGGCACGGACCCTTGGTTTAATGGAGGAGAAAAGAAGGCAGCTTCTCCTCTGTGATTGCCTGTCGCTGCGTATCTCCTCTGGCCAAGCTTTGCAGAAGCAGTGGAAGAGTATTTCTTCTCTCGTTGCATTTATCCCTCTTTGCAAGTTGCAGTGTTCAGTGATCAAAGGCACTAAAAACATAATTTTCAGTAAGAATTTAGAAAGTGGGCATTTTAGCCCGGTGCATGCCAAAACGTGGGGCAGGAGACAGCCTCCCAACACATGCAAAGAGCTTTTTTGAGAATAATATCGCACTGCCTCATTTTTAAACAGCCACATACATGCTTTTATACCCTTTTAAGCAGAGTTATTAAGGTATGCCTGCACTGAAATAACCAGAGGATGAGCACATGCTCTGCAGCCACTACTCTATTTCAAGATTTGTTATTGCCCATGTGTATTAAGCTCCTGGTGGGCCAGGCTGGAGAGGCAGTGACAAGCCTGGGCTTTGGATGACCTTGCTTTCAAGAGCTTGCCCTAAACACAAAAGGGTGCGAGCAGCTTTGTTTTTTGAGTTATATGTAATTAAGACATTACAGGACCGTCCAGGATGGACCTATGTCTTTGAGGGGCGATGCATACTCCTGATGGCCCTCCGGTGGGAACCTCCTCCTCCCAGTATCACTGATCAAGTCACTCTGAAAGGGTGTTTGCTGCCAGTAGCTTTAGAACTGGGACCAAACTGACTGATCTCAAGACTTACCTGAACCAAAACTAATGTACTTCCGTTTCTGAAATCCAACTAGGCAGCGACCTGTGTGTTAGCACCTCTACAGGGAGCTGCCCGTTTGGGTTTCAGACCAAGAAGTACATATAGGAGAAGCTGCAGAAATTTCTTGCGTCCTAGTGGAATAAACTCTGGTTTGCCAAGAAGGCGCTGCCTGACTTCTACCACAATTGCCATCAGCAGGATCAGACACGCTCTTCTGTAATCACAGTTTAATGGCTTACAGTTTGTGGGTTGAACTCTGGTAACTGACTGACTAGAGCTGTTATCTCCCTGCAACTGCAAGGGAAAACACCTTTCCCTAAACCTTGGCTAAAGGAAGTTTTATTTGGCATGCATTAGCCCACACTTGCAAAGCTGAAGGCTGTATACACAGGCAGTTAAGCACAGATCACTTGAAGTATAGTCAAACAGGTATGTTAGGATTAACGGAGCTGTGTGAACTCTGTGACAGAAACATCTCTAGGCGAACTTCATTAGACCCACATCTGCACGTTGGAAACCCTTCTACCCTCTTTGGGGTTTGTTATCTTTAGAGATCCCCGTGAAAGGTGAAACAGCTGTGAGAGCTATTATTCAAGCTGATATATAAAGGCTGCAAAAAAAGGTAGAGTGTTTAGGTAGGTGAGATGAACGGATTTGTGAGAGGATCATTAAATTCATGTTCCTGACTCAGCTCTTAGGAGCAGGTGTGCATTAAAAGGAAGGGCGTGAGCGAGATCCTCGAGGCCACTGAAGTCAGCGTTCATAAGCATGTCTTCTAGACTTGTCATTGCTGTCCCCATCAGAGGAAGGACTGGCGTGAGCAGGAGAGAACAGCTTTCTCCTACTAGAGAGGAGTCTTCTCCAAAGGTGTCCTCAGAAGCTCCATTATGTATTTCAGTGGTTTCCAAGAGAGGTAACATTTTATGGATGAGAACAGTTACAGCTTCAGTTGCTTGTGGGGTACTGGGTGCCAGGCTGGTCCTCAGTCTGGAGGAGGCTGATGCTGGAAGACTCTGCCGTCAGTAGAGATGTCAGAAGTGTGAGGGATATCAGAGCCAGGGGCATCGATGCCTGGGGCCTGGCAGACCGGCAGCTTGTTTGGCCAGCAGTTATTCTGGGTTTGGTGACCAGCCAGTCTTTGAGGTAGATAATGAACCTTGACTGGCCTCTGGCTTGAGAGGAATGAGAAGCAGCCGAGTGCTAATGGGGCTTCTCCTCCATCCTGGGGAGGGACAGCTCTCTCGCTGCCGCTGGGCTGCTCTTCCCCTGAAGCTTTGCCGTGCTGTTTTAGCTGTTTTTCCTGACTCGGGGGCCAGGACAAGGGGTTAGTGACTCGCAGCGACTGCACAGATCTGCAGAACGTCAGCAGAGAGAGCAGCACAGCCTGGAGAAGTGGGTTTTTTCCTCCCCTGGCTCTGGGGAGGACTGCAGGCATTATTTGGGGGTAAAAAAGCTTTCCTGGCTTTCAGCTCTGTGTAGGAGAACAGTCACTTTATCAACTGCTTGGCACGTGTGCTTCAGTGAGGCAGAGGAGGCCTGCCGAGTCTCCATAATTAATATCAACTACTTTCTCAGAGGAGGGGATAAAACCCGAGTCCTGGAAACTTAGATTCCCCTCTGGTGCCGAGGGGAGGGGAATAAGGGAGGTATTAGAAAGCATTTCTTTCATTTAACAGATGTTATATAGTACTATGTCACTATATCAATCTGTCAATTACGCTAATAGGAAACAGCATATAGAAAAGTTGAGAGATGCGAATTGTACAGGGAAACAACAGCCCCCCTTCTGCAAGATCCCGGGATTGGGGCTGGGGGCCGTGCATGGCCCCAGCAGACGGTGTGGAGCAGGAGGAGCAGCCACACATATGCCAGGCACATGTGGATGAAAAGGGGAAGGAATAGTCGTGGACCATCACAGGAAGAACTTGTTGCAGCTGGACAGGTTCTCTCCCACCCTGTCCTGTTGTCATGCTTGAAACCGGATTAAAAAAAAAAAATAAATCTTTAAAGCAGAGATCATACGTATCTTTGGGTTTTCTACAGTGTCTGTGTATCATGTCATAGGTTTCAGTGGCGTTAATCAGCATTTTCAGAACCAAGGTGGATTAAAGTCTGGAGGGGAAAAACAAACCTCTACTGGATGATTAAAGGTGCAAAGCAAGCTTGGCTTTGCAGTAGCATGCACTGGTCCCACGTCAGACTCGGCGCTGTAACAAGAGACCAGTGGTGTTTTCCTCTCAGACACTGCATTGCTTCCTTACATTTGTCCTGGAGATCCCCAGGCGCTGACTACAACTGCAGCCAGCCGAGTTTGGTATGGTTTTATTAACACAGCTTCATGGAGCCCAAGGTTAAGTGATGGGAGTTTCAAAACAAAACAATAAATTAATAAAATGAACGTGTCACCAGCTGATCCTTTTCTGACCACCATCTGTCCTCTGATCATGTGATGTCTCCCAGCTGGCCACCCAAGAGACAAACCATACAAGATCATCATCACAACATATGCTGCTATTTACACATTCTTAAAGGTAATAGTTGCTAGGCTGTCATATTAGTAGATAAAAGTAGTTATTTGGAAGCTAGGGGATTTTTTCTTTCTTTTATTTTTTTTTTTTTTAGGAAGCTCATGACTCAGCAGGTATATTTCTGACAGAGACACATTAAGGGTTGGATCAATGGAAGTTCCTATGTATAGCATATGTGCTTCTCCCCCCACCCCCTTGTTTTATGGTATTCTGTTGTGCCTTTTGCAATAAACAATAGAATAAATAAAATAGAAAGAAGGCAACACTACTACAAATTTCACTAGTGTACCTTTTAGGAACATTGTGTGTGCTCTTTGCCAACTCCAGGATGCAAACCAAGCTGTGCATTTTTAAACTATTGTTAAGATCAAGGATGTGGTTATGAGAGGACTTACAATGTATAGGATACTTACGCATTAAGGATTGAGGCACAGAACATTTCCTGGGGATTAACGACCGACTGGGTGAGCCTCTGTCCATTAACCCCTGCCTGTCATTAATCTTCAGGAAATGCCCTGCAGTGAGGTCGCTATTGCTGTTACATGCTGAAACAGAAAATAGTAAGAAGAACGGTCCGTGGTTTATTTATTTATATTTTACATAACCCAGTTATAATTGGGACTGTAGGAAATTAACATCTTTCTCTTTAGCACTGCTTGAATTAATGCAGTTCACGCATCTCGCTGTTTTGTGCAAGATTACTGTCAGATTGCACGAGTGTAAGCGGGGGCAGAATTTGGCCCACTGCTTGCGTTGCACAGTGTTTAATATGGTGAATAAGCAGTGCTACTCCGGTCTAACTGCTGGCAGAATTTAGCCCTACATAGAAACCAGCTCAAAATGCTTGTTTTACAGCAAAGCAATTTTTTCACAGTTCTAAGCATCTCGCAGCCTTTTTTTAACTCATTGAATAATCCTTTTAGGTTCCCCATAAAGCAGGTAAAATGCTTCTGCTGCAGTCCTAAGGCAGAACACAGGCTGCATAAATAGCATCTAAATTACTAGGAATACAAAATACACATTCAGTAATACATACCTACAAAGGCAAATTCATACTGACAGGACTGCAGTGTGTGCTTATCAGCAGCAAAACATCTCGAGAAAAAAAAAAAAAGTGGCTTTACACTGAATTTGTATATACATTTCTCTCTCTATTTAAACACTTAAATGCTATTTTGTGCATGTTCTTCAACCCAGATGCAGGCTCCTGTTTAATGAGCCTGCCTGCTTAAACATTTATTAGCTTAGAGATGTACAGTTTTCATAAAGCTGGCTGAAGCTTTTTGCAGAATATCTTTTGCAAAAAAAAAAAAGAAAAAAAGCTTTTTTTTGTGTACATGGCCTCAGTCCTTGCAACCTCCTAGAGAGTCTGTCAAGGCTCAACTTAAAAGCTCGTTCAGGCGACCATGACCCCCTGCTAGCAGATTGTCTGCCTAAAAGGTAAGGGAAAGCTAAAAAAGAAGTAGAAACTTAAAAGTAGCTTCTCAAAGGCTGCATAGATCTTTTTTTTTGTTAAACCTAAAGTGTTTAAAAGCTTTAATATTGATGGCCTGTCAACTTTGTCCTGATTCTTTGGCTTTCAGTTAAAAGGTTTTTGTTGTTGTAGCTTATGCAGTTGCTCTGTTGCTATGGAAACGTGACATCAAAATGACGTTTCTCTGTTTAAAAGCTTTTAACTAAATTCCTGCCTGTCAGATGTAGGCCCCATTTTGTGCACTCAAGCTTCAAGCTGTTGCAAAAAGGTTTCATATGTTCTGTTGTCATTCAAATTCTTTTTCCACATATGCATGTCTTGCACTACAAAAAACCTAAACTAAAAACTCAATCTATATTAAGTGTCCTCTTTTAAAACCCTTTTAGGTCAGTCAGCAATGGCTGCAGCAGAAATTCCCAGTTACATTGTCTCTTCTCAGACTGAGAAACACAGGAGGGCCAGAAACTGGACTGATGCAGAAATGAGAGGTTTAATGCTGGTTTGGGAAGAATTTTTTGATGAGCTGAAACAAACTAAAAGGAATGCCAAAGTTTATGAGAAAATGGCTAACAAACTCTTTGAAATGACTGGAGAAATTCGCCACGGAGAGGAAATAAAGATAAAAATTACAAATATGACATTCCAGTACAGGTAAGCTTCAGTTAATTCTTTTTATTTTAAGAGATTTTAGCAGGGACAACACAGTGACTTTTGCCTTTCAGAAAGAAGTCTCCTAGAGGAAATCTGTCGATAAAAGATTAAAGATTGTTCGTATCGCTTTTAAAATTCTCTCTTGCCAGTGCTGTTACGTCATTGTTAATTTTTCCCCCCATTTCGTGTCAAACTCTGGGACAACTTTGTTTCTTTATAATTAGCTAGCGTTTTTATGGTGCAGAGGGACAGAAACGTATTTAGTGGGGAAAGAGATTTATTTTTATTTTTTTTTCTTCTTCTCTTTGCTGAGGGGACTGATTGTGTTAGCTTGGCAGCAATTCTTGCAGTGAAACTCCTGCAGTTTGAAGTGGCCGGTGAGGATCGGTATGGCGAGGCAAAGTTTAAAAAAAAAAAAACCAAACAAAAAAACAACAACCAGAAAAATGTTGGGGGTGGGGGGGTGGGGGGATGAAGCTCCTAGATTTCAGACTTGTGAGTTGAAGGGTTACACTTCATGGGGCCAAGAATAATTGAATGTCTTATTATTGAGTGACACACATTGCTATAATTATCAGCAGCAGCAGCAGCAGCGAAAGAACTATTATATCTGCAGAGAGAGAATCAATGTGCACTGTCAATACCGCTCCAAGGGAGTCGGGGGGAGGGCGGAGGTGTCTACAAGGGGATGATAAAGAACAGGCAGTGTCAGTCAGGAGGGGAAGTTGCCTTTCGAAAATGTGAGGCAGTTCGTGCATTTGTTGTTTGCAGGGAAAAAATAATTGTAACTTAGCAGAAATGTTTGCATAGCTTCCCCCCCTCCTTTTTTTTTTTTTCTTTCTTTCTTTCTTTTTTTTTTTTTTTATTCTTATCTCTGTGAGGCACAGACTGCCTCGCACTGGAAGCCTGAGTGGTGATTTTAGCTATGTGCTTGTAATGCAAGGAAATCAAATATGTGACTCTTTTATTTAATCTCTCCTCAAAGCTTGTATTAATAATAAAAAAGGTTATTACAGCAGGCAACCATGTTAAAACTGCTCGCTGTTCTGTAAGGCACCCTTACTATATTTAATGCAGAGACCACTCATCAAATAGAAAACTAGGAAAATCCTGTGAACCCCTTAACTTTGAATGTCCTTCTACATTTGTATGATCCATAAGCATAATCTTTAATATCATTTCCCATAATATTAAACTCGATGTTTTCTATTGAGTGCTAATGTCTCCCAAATGTTTTACTAATGCTGCTGTAATCCTTACAATTTTCTTCACCCAGACTGCAGATGAGAAAGCTGGAAGTAAGATAAATTTTTGCCCAGCATCACCCAGCAATTCACACTCGGATGCAGATTTAGAAGTCGGGAGTTGTTAGCTACGAGGCCTTTGCTCAGCCTGCTAAATCTGCAGTCCTCCTGCTGAGGAATACATCTCATGGCACCGAGATTTTACAGGTGTCTAGCAGCACTGCACGATATTTAAGTGTCGTAATTGCCAAGTGGAATAGGTTATTTCTGTCAGCCTTTGTTCTAAATTTTCAGTGTTGTCATCAATCAGACCCTCTCAGTTATTCTAATTAATGTTTTTACGTGGAAGTTGCATCGGGGGAAGGGAAGAAATAAAATTGCTCACATACATGCACTCTGTGTGTGTGAACACGAAGCTTTTTTAAAAAATTCTGTTTCTGTGAACTTCTAAGATTGCTTCTGTTGCATGTTGTCACGCTGCTTTCCTATTTTGCAGTGCATTGCAGCTCCCTGCTTATTGATTGAGATGCTAATTTGGGAGAGTTAGAACACTGCCTTACACTGTCATGGTGCTGTTTCATTTTGTACTCTTGAATATGAAATGCATCTTTCTCATTGTTTGCTCTTGTCCAAAGCACGTCTGTGTGCTTTGCTTTCAAGGCGAGGTGGTAGAGAGAACAGGGACAAACAAAAGCTGTGATTTAGTTTCTAGTTTTCTGGGTACTTTTTGGTGGTGTGTGAGTATAGGAAACGTTGTGATGAAACTGTAAATGACGTGTGTTGCCACTTACTGATGGCTTTGCTGTGAGACAGCTGAGTTTTAATCCACATTTTGGTGCCTGCGGGATACTTGAGAAAGATGCTTTACCTCGCTGTATTTCTGGGCATCATTGCTGCACTGTCGCAGAAATGGAAAAAGAACATCCCAAGAGTGGGAAAATGCTCTATTTTGAGATAATATTATGTAATTATTACATAGGGTTAGTAAGTGTGACATGGGAGAACGTAGCACCAGTAGCAGGAATGGGGGGTGTTCTGCACCCACGTGGTTATTTCTTCCCACCACTTCAGGATCCTTTATTTTGCACCCACGTGGTTATTTCTTCCCACCACTTCAGGATCCTTTATTTTTTAGGAAACTGTTTACAGTGTTGCAAAGGTGCTATAATCTCTAGTCTTACTTTAGTAGTCAGAAATGAACTGGATTAGAATATTTGATCAGATCATACTACTGTTTAGCTGTGTGCCACCATTGCATAAAAGAAAATAACATTTCTGCCCTACAAATTGCTATACATATATATATATATATATGTATGTTTGGGGTTTTTTTCTATAAAAGGAAAAGCAGTACTTGAGTATTTCTGCTAGTCCTTTTAATCAAGTTCAGTGTTAAAAGTATCAGTGGCATGTCTTATCTTGGGATGTCTCTTGAAACAGATATTGATGATCTGAAACATTTAAGGATCTAAAATAGAAAGCAATGCACACATTTATAATGGGGTTTTCCAGTTTGAGGATCCCATAGCATTTCAGGATGCAGTTCTATAAGTATTGCTTTGCTTATTTTGCTCAGTGAAAGCCATTACTCTGTGCAGAAGGAGCCACAAGTCAGACAAACATATACATAGGTAGGGGACGAGCGTTTCATAATCAGTAATTATTCCAGTTGCTGCAGCTAATGCAACTATGTGCATGCTTATGGTGGCACAGAACTCAGGACGGGCTCACAGCCCAAGTGTTCACCCTGCTTCTGGGTACGTTTGGATCCTACGTGGATTTTTGTGCTGCCAGAAAAGTTAGTTCAGGTGTAGTTCAGTGCACGTGAGCGTCTGTCACAAAAGCAGTTTCAGGGTGTTTGTTCAGGTGTTAAAATGCCATTATATACATCTATTTTATGTCATTATTTCCTCCTTGAATTCTTTTTTTTTATTTCTGACTGCCCTATATTTCAATGAGGTGACAAGAGAATGAGAAGATGTTTAGAAAACACAATTGGGCTGAGATGTGGAAAGCTTTCTTTATTAAGAGAAATGGAAAAGTTTGTGATTCACTTGGAAAGAAGGGAAAGAAATATAAAGGAATTCTAGAAGTGCATAAAAATATACAGTACTATTTTTCAGAATATAAAGCAGATCTTTCTTTTGCCGTAATACAAGAAGTTATTTATTGGAATTGTGAGGCAAGAAATGTAAAACTAGTTAAAGTCATATAAATTTGTATTACACCATAATAAGCATGTGGAACTCATTACCACTGGAAATCATTGACACCAAGAGAGCTGTAGGTTGTTTTAGTGCTATTATTATTTTTACTAAAGATTAGATTTATTAAATAAAAATACAGACATTGTTTGTCTTCAAATTAGATAGAGTTATAAAAGACAACGGCTTTCAGGATATTACCAGCTGTTGATGGAAAAGTAAGCAAGTGTCTTTATGGGCGAATGTGCCCCCAAAACCTGTCCATCCAAATGATTCTTGAAGTATTTAGCACTGACCTTTGTCAGAAGTGAGGCAGCAGGATGAAGGGTTGATCTGGGAGCAGCTCCTGTATTCCTCTGCATTGCTGTAGTCCAAGTGCATTTGGAAGAAACTGTTCAGGGAAAATTACACCATGACCTGAAGTAATTCTTACTGTAGTCTCAGTATATTAAAAGACCATTTCATCTGCTGTGGAAATTGGCTGGGTGGAAAATTCTGCACAGCACCATAGGTGAAAGGAAAAAATTTTTTGCAGGTGCATTTGAGTAAAACTGTGCTTTTAGGAATTGCTGTAGAATCTGAAATATCTGCTGTGGATAGATCAGCCCCCAGGTTTTTAATGTTCAATTTTAAAGACACCTGTGCAGTAAGCCGCGTGAACCTCCCTATTATATCCGTCTTGGAAGGAGGAAGGGCTGAGTCAAGCCTGCTGGAATTCGAAGTTAAGCTTTCTGACGTGCTGGTCATCAAAAGTTTTGCTGAGATTAGCATGCCAGCTCTTGCAGTTCAGCATCACTTAGAGTATGTGCTGAATTCTTTCTATTGTGTAGGCTACTTGGGGCATTCAGCACATATGAACCTGTAATTAGTCCTAAAAGAAAGCACTGTCCTGTCACTGCTAATACGCTGATTGTAATGTGTAATGCTGCACTGTATCTGTTGTTATAATATTTCCACTGACATAATACACACTGGCTTATGAAAAGGAAGCAGGGTTTGCAAAGCTTGCATGCACAGTGGTCCACAGTTTTGACTGATTCTCTCTGTGTTTAAAAATAAGAACTGTGTGAATGCAAATTTATTATTTTCAAAAACATTACCCTCCCCAAAGACTAGAAAACAGGATGCAGCTGTTGCTTTTTGATTTGAATCACAGTCAATTAATGTTAATGATTGGTAAATTTGAATCAGTCTCATGATTTGAATAAAAGATTAGTCTAATTTTTTATTTTCATGTGTACATGATAGCAATTAAACACTGTTACTTGTGTAATCCATTGCTATATTCTATGATATTAAGGAACTGGAATATTTGACCTCTGCTACAGCAAATGATAAAATATAAGTGCAGCTAAATTACAGCAGAAAGTTTAATTTGAATATTTTACTATCTTTCTCTTTAACTTCAATAATTTATAGCAGATACACAACTTTTTACTGTACTTTCATACATCTTTCTTTGCCTTACCATTGATTGGTTCATGAACAGTTGCTATTTATTATTTATTTTGAAAGCTTTTCTCAGAAACCCCAGGAGATGGATCTTGTATCCATTCCTTAAGGGAAGCAGTAATATCAAATACTGTAATAATAATAAAAAAGCAATAGTGTTTTGAGCACAGACTAAAAAGTCAGGTTACAGATTGCTTGCTTCTTACTGAAAAAAAATGATGATTTTTAAAAAAAACTTTAGAACATAATATTATAATAATTTTATTTTAGAAGGTGGATTAATAGGCACAGAGAATAAAGTCTGAAGAAAGGTCAAAGGCAGCACAAATTACTCAGCTGTTGTCTCAGTCCATTCAGTGGAGAGTTTTGGCAATAGGATCTCAAAGCTCATTACTTTATTCACTATTATTACTTCTCTGCAATAAGACAAGCAACCACCTTTCAGATTAACTGGGTTGACAATGTTTTTCATGCTTCAGATATCTGTCCACTGGAAACTCGACTCTGATCCCTGAGTTTTTGGAGGGAGTTCTCAGTTGCTTCTGCTCTCAGCTGGATTTTAATAGAGCCTCATGAAACACCAACAGGTTTAGGTAAACTCAGCGTGAATTTTGTTTGCAAGCTCTGCTGACTTTCTCACCCCATGTTCTTACCTAATTTTTCTGCCTGGCTTGCTCACGCAGGCAGTGATTTGCCTGGTTTCAAAGTGTTGAATGTTTGGCTCATCTTCCACTCTCATTTCCTGGACTATTGCATCCTAGCCTTACTATTGTCCTGTTTCTTTTTAATATCTTTGTTTTTCATAAAAAAAAAACCCCAAAACAAACATATAAACAACTTTGGATTTTGGATGCAACTAAGACATGTGACGAGTTACAGTAATGACTGCCTGACAGCAGTAAGTTCATCTTTGCTTTAGATTTCAGTTCTGCCAAGGTTATCCTTGCCTTGATGCAGGCAAAAACTCTCAGATGTCTCACTGAATTTTCTGGACTTCTGGCAGTTGTAGAAAAAAACCAGTTAAAAATCAGTGAATCCCAAAACTGGATATTAATATTACAAAGTTAGCTATTTAGTTTGTTTTTAGCAGAAAGCTAAACCATCACCACTATTCCAGCAAATGTTTTCCCTGTTTACCTCCACCTGCAGTGTTCCTAATTCTTTTACAAAGGATTGACACTCCTTTCCCCCTTCTCATCTCTCCATCTGTTTCATCCTTTTTTCTTTGTGTACGAGCCAGACTCCATACAGGTAGATGGTCACTGCTGGTGCTGCTTTTGAACTAACATTCTCCTGCCTACCTCCTGGTAGTGATCCTTTTTAAATTATTTATTTATTTTCATTTTTATTTTAGTCCAGAGCTATGGTAAACAGTCAGAAGTGGAAGAATTAGTATCCTTTCAATGCATTCAGAGCCAGAGAAATACCTGGTTTTATATATATGCAACTCTACAGCTGTGTGGGCAGATAATAAACAACAGCTCTTCCTTCAAAATCATGATAGTTTTGTAAAAAACAGGCCTCTGGGTACACAGCTGAGCTCAAACATAAAAACAAAGGTACTGACCTACTTGGGCAAAATACCTACTCCTGCAGACTTTTCATAGAATCATAGAATGGTTTGGGTTGGCAGGGACCTTTAAAGGTCATCTAGTCCAACCCCCCTGCCATGGGCAGGGATACCTTCCACTAGACCAGGTTGCTCAAAGCCCCATCCAGCCTGGCCTTGAACACCTCCAGGGGTGTGGGGCATCCACGACTTCTCTGGGCAACCTTGTCCAGTGTCTTGCCACCCTCATCATAAAAAATGTCTTCCTTTTATTTAGTCTGAATCTACCCTCTTTTAGTTTAAAACCATTACCTCTTGTTCTATCACAACAGGCCCTGCTAAAAAGTCTGTCCCCATCTTTCTTATAAGCCCCTACGAAATGCTGGAAGGCCACTATAAGGTCTGCCTGCAGCCTTCTCTTCTTCAGGCTGAACAACCCCAACTCTCTCAGCCTTTCCTCACAGGAGAGGTGCTCCAGCCCTCCGATCATCTTGGTGGCCCTCCTTTGGACCCACTCCAAGAGGTCCATGCCTTTCCTGTGCTGAGGGCTCCAGAGCTGGATGCAGCACTCCTGGTGGGGTCTCACCAGAGCAGAGCAGAGGGGCAGAATCACCTCCCTCAACCCACTGGCCAAGCTTCTTTTGATGCAGCTGAGAATATGGTTGTCTTTCTGGGCTGCAAGCACATAAAGCCAGCTCACGTCCAGCTTTTCATCCACCAGTACCCCCAAGTCCTTCTTGCCAGGCCTGCTCTCAATCCCTTCATCCCCCAGCCTGTGTTGATGCGGTGGGTGGCCCTGAGAATTACCACTGGGGATGGGTGATTTGTTGAAAGCAGATGCAAGTAATAAGGCTCATACTTCACTGCCCAGGTCTTTCAGGCTAGTCTGCCTGCAGCAGAGTTAGAGGAAATACCAGTAGTAGGAAAGGACCGACTCAGGACTCATCCTGGAAAGTTTGTGAAGACTGAGGGAGGGAAGAAGAAAGGCCACCTTTAAACCCATCTTCAGGAAAAGCAAGAACAGGAATTAAAAATTGATCAGCTTCCCTTCAGCTCCTGGGATGATCCCAGAGCAAGCCACCTTGGAAGCAATTTCCAGTCACATAAAGGAGAAGGTGGTGACTGGAAATAGCCAAAATGGATTTAGTAAGAGTGAATCACATCTGACTGACCTGCTTGCTTTCTGTGATGACTTGACTAGATCTGTGGATGAGGGTAGAGCAATGTACTTTGTCTAGCTTGACAGTAGAAACCCTTTTGACGTGGTCTCCAAGAACATTCTTGTATCCAGGTTGGGATGGTATACTCCAAATGGATGGGCTACCAGCTGGGTGAAAAACTGGCTGGATCTCTGTGCTCAAAGAGTAGTGGTTAATGGCTCTACCTAGGGGCTCATCCCAAGTGGAGGACTGCAGGGGTTTATACTGGAACATGCCCCATTTAATATCAACAGCCCAGAGGAGGAGATGGTGGAGCGCATGCTCACTGTTTTGCAGATGATGCCAAACTGGGGGGCTGCAGCCTGCACGTGCAAGGGCAGGGCTGCCCTTCAGAGGGACCTAGACAGGCTTGAGGAATGGGCTGACAGGGACCTCATGCATTTCAGCAAGGGTAAATGTGAAGTCCCACCTCTGGGATGGTTGAATCCCCTGCGCTGATAGAGACTGGGGATGGACGGGCTGGGCAGTACCTCTGCTGGTGAGGACTTGGGGATCCTGGCTAATACTAGGCTAAACACAAGTCTGCTCCCAGAGCAGAGTCAGCAGAACACCAGCTCTGAGCTTTTCCTGTCCTTGTTGGCATGATGTTTTGCTGTCTTCAAGGCTCGAAACACGTCCCGTGATGTCTTAATGCAGCTGCTGGACTTTGCACTGGAGTGGCTGAGATGTGGTCACGCATGGCTTTCTGCTGTCTCACCCATGTGGATAACTGGCCGTGGTGAATCTGTTGCAACAAGCAGCTGAGGGTGGGAATCTTTTAAAACCTGCTGCTTGAATATAATGGGGGTTTCAACATGGGCAAACAAATGTGGAATGTAGACTTGGCTAGTAGCTTATAGTGGTTTAATTGATACGTTTTCCATGCAAACAGCCTAAACAACTGAACTATAAATAATACTAAGTGATAGCTGCTGTCAGCCTTGTATTTAGCTATTTTCTATCTGTGCTGGATGGAAATGTACGTATTTGTAGGTTGGGCTAGATATTTCTGACTATGAAATCGCAGCAGTAGGTTGTGAACCATGTATGAAATTAAAATTTTGAATGCATAGAGGGCATAAAAATATGGGTGGCTGTGGAGGTTCTTCTATGCGGGACTATAGTGTGCGTTTCTAAATAGCTGGAAAAGCTCATCAGACCTTGCAAGGATGAGAAAAAAAAAGAAGAATCCTTAAATGGCTTTAAAACCTAAGCAAATCTTTCTGCCGCCTTTGCTCACTGGTGGATTTCCCCTTACCCTAGGCTGTGAGCTGTTTAAAAGGAAGAACTTCAAGTTCTCACTTTTAAGTTTGGCAACATTTTTATCATGTTTACATGTTATTTAATTCTATCCTTTGCAGGACCGGTGTGGGCAGGATGGAGTCTGAGGAGGAAAAACTTGAAAGGCTTCAAGAAAAGGGGGTGGGCCAGGTGTCCAGGAATATTTTTTATCTTTTCTTTCTGCAAATGGAAACCTCTTGCTAGCTGTGAGAATCAGATTTAGCTCAGCTTTTTGCTAGCTTGAATGAAATCTAGTTTATGAAAATGGAGCATTTGTCACTGGTCTTGCCTTTCCTTTTGTGTTCCTTTGCTGCATTTTTATTTAGAGTAACAAGATCCCAGCTGGGAAGGGCAAATTAAAAGAAAATTTGGGGCTCTAGCTGGGCTCTGGAGTTTCTCTGAGATGTATAATTCATCTACACACCTCAGTTTTATATTTCTCAGTAAAAGTAAATAAAATAACAACAGGTATCAAGTGGGACAGCTGTGAGCTTTGTGTTGGGACTGACAGATCTCATAATAAGATGCATGTGAAAGACAAGGTCATGGTTGATAGTCTTTTCACTGTAATGTTTTTGTGCATGCTGTTTATAATGCATTATTAACTGTTTTCATTGGGGTTTTTCTAAATTAATGAAATTCTATACTTCTCCCTACACTGATCTTTGTTCTGTAACAGATGAACAGACATCTACATCTCATGGCTGCTACTAGGGTGTTTACCTAAGCAATTCAGAGCTTTTAGGCAATATTAAGAAAAAGATATGAATTACAGTTATAGCCACTTGTATTCATCATGGAAAATAAATATTCATTCTTCAAATCATGGAAGGACAGTGCTGCCCATAGTTTAGTAAAGGCTGTGGTGTGTTGCCTGCTCTGGTTGTTAGAGACTGCTGTTGGGTTGGTTAGTCTGGCACAATGTAAGGGGAAGAAAAATTATTCTACAACCAACATAGTACTGTTTCCATTAGAAACTGTAATGTTCTTCATTTGTATTAAATTTCATTTGGGGTTTACATGCAACTTTCAGTCACAGGTCAAAACTGGGAAAAGAAACCGATGGGTTTCGTTGGAGATTAAAAGAAAAAGGTATCTAACTTTATTCTCATTAAAAGCATTTGGTTTGACTCCTAAATGAGACTAGAACAAATGTTTTGAGACAGAATGTCTGTACGAAAAATACTTTGATAGGAAAACAAGCTTTAATGTTGTATGCCTTTTCTTACAGGAAATTAAAATGTATGACTGACAGTGAAACTGTTGCACCTGACTGGCCTTACTACAAAACCATTGATAGGATCTTATCCAAAGTGACAGACCACAGCGATGTGAAAATGCATGAAAATCAGCAACCAGGTCCTTCTACATCACAGACGGAGGCCTCGCAGTCTCCATCAGCTAAGTCTACACCTCTGTATTTGCCATATAACCAGTTTACATACGAAGGAAGGGAAGAGTGCTTTGAAGATGAACATTCAGAGAGCTCTTCAAGCTTACTTTCTTACAAGCTCAGGTAACATCTGTTTCCCCCCCTTTCTTGTATTTCACAGAATGAGCCAGATCTGCTACGTAAAGAGGACATCCTAGCACATTTTTGTCTAACAGCTGTTGTACCTTTTCTGTAAATCACACAGAAGATCTGTTCTCCAGTCTCAGCCATTTCGCTGAATTAGGGCATTTTCTTTATTCCTTTATGAGAGACTGGAAGAAGAGTAGGAGGACAGGGCAAAAAGTTATAGAATATTGCCAAGACTCAGCATGCATATCACAACTCACATGAGGTTGAGTGTTTATAACAAGAGTACAGGCATGTTCAAGAGAGTCCTGCAGTGCAATCAGAGATATAACATACTGCTTAGATGGTTTTTGGCTCGCTCTGGTTTTGCTTTTGGTATGATTATGAAAGTTCTCTAGATTCAGCTGTTATTAAAATGGTGAAAAGATGCAAACTGAATGTTTCTGTGAATGCTGAAATGCTACTCGTGCAGTTTAAAAGTAGATTGCAACATTTTAAATACCATTGAGAATTTTTCAAAGTAAAAGCTAGTTTAAGAATGCAAACACGTGTTTCCTTTTTTGATAAGATTGGAGTTCTCCAGAAAGCAGCGTTTTAACAAAAGGCAGGGTTGTACACTTGATACAAATTTCAGACTTTACTGGTCTCATTTTTCATCCAGAGTGGTATGAAATAAGAGTTGGTTACAGTTTTCTGGCAGGAAAAAAGTTGATCCTAGAGATCCTTATCATGAGTCTGTCAGGCTTTAACTATAACAGTAAAATTATCTGTCAGTCATGCAACTGAGAAGGTGTTGAGCTGGAAGAAGAACGAACCTAACAAGTTTGGATTATTGTTTCCAGGCCTTCTCCTGGATGAATAAAACTAGAGTAAATTCATTCAGTCGTTCAAACAAATAGCCCTTGAATAGCTGATTATTTTTTAAAACTTTTTTTTTTTTCCTGGCAACTGAATATATATATATTAGCGTGTATAATTCTTGAACTGTAGCAACCTTTTTGTTTGCAAGCAACAAATTTTTCATCCTAGTTCGTTGTAAGTAGCTGATATCCCTGACACACAATCTTGCTTGATTTTAGTATTTGCAAACTCCAAGATCATGTTTCTCATGTGATAACTTTTTTCTCAATTCCCAATTTGATTTCCAATGTTATTATTTAATATTTAATTAGAAGGTCACTTTTCCATAAACCTGGGGTTATAGTTTATGCACTAGACTATTTGGTAGCATCAAGCTTTTTACAAATGCCAGATGTTAAGTTTCTTCAGCTTAGGGACAACTCTAGGAAAACATAGATTTTTTTGTACCGTAGGTGACTGGTACAGGAGAACAGAGGTCACCACACCAGGTTTCATTACAGAGTGTAGACAAGCCATCACAGAACTCAAGCTAATCAACCATAAATGCTTATCTGTTGTGCTTACAGTTTGCGTGTGGACTGCCACTTTCATGTAGATGCTTTCATTTGTGAAATGGAAATTGTGAAATGAAAGTGGACTTCAGCCACTCCAACTGAATTATTTCCACAGTGGTAAGATCTCGAAAAGTTAGGCTATAATGCATTTTAGCCAGCTTCAGGTTCAGTGTTTTTTGTTTTTTTTTTGGTTTTTTTTTTTACTTTGTCCAAGGTAATTACCTAACCTGTTTTAGTAAAAAATAACTTTACTTGGCCAATTTAGAAACTGAAGATCATTTAAATCTAGCCTTTAGTGGCATACGTTGGCTTTCAACCGGCTGCAAGTTTGTGTGGCAGGTGATGATGCTTTGTCCTTGCAGTAGGTCAGGTTGCTGTGCTGCTGATGCCTGCGAAGGATGGCTGTGCAACAGGGTTTGGGAGCTGGAGGGAAGGGTAGGTCAGCTGTCTGTGTGGTAGGACCTCCATAATTTGTTGCTTCCTTCCTTCACAGTCTCTACTATAAATTAATTTTGTACAATATAATACTGTTCATATAATTTAACAGCAAAATATGTACATATTCATAAGTTTAAATACAGTTCTGATGTATTTAAAAAAAGGAAAAATTGAGGAGTAGATACCACTTTCAAGAGTAGTATAAAATTTCAGGTGAGCATCATGATCAGAATAAAAGTTAGAAGGCAATGGGGCACATATCTGGAAGGAGGAAAACTGGTATCCAAATGGTCATGTAGGGGGTTTTGAAAAGCTTGTACAGCTTTGACATGCTTAGTTTAGCGTGATGAATGAGGGCAAGAGTAGGGAACCCTTTCTTGGCCAGAAGGAAATACAGCACTTGCTAATGATATCAGATGGGTTAAAATCACTTAGAGCTGCCACAGTAAGACGAGGAAGCTAATTCTGTTAAGGTTACTAATGGAAAATCATGAGCTGAGAAGCAATTTTCAGCTTAAGCAATTAGTGTGTCATCCTGTATTTGATAAACACTTTGAAATAGCCAACAAGAAAGAAAAGAATTAGCATACAAAATCTGGGTCCATCCTGTCTTTTTTGTAAATGCCCTTGCTTCTAAATGGTACACAGTTGATCTAACAGATTCAAAAAAGTAACTGAAGACAATCTTGGGATTAGAAGTTAAAAGAATGTTTGAAGTCCTCAGTTCTCTCTCAATTTTTGTACTTCATGGCTATGCAAAACAATTATTTTGAAACATATTTTGAAAAATATACACACATCTATATGTAAAATATAGATGCATTTTACAACTGTATATTTTACAATTATTTTTCTATGAAGAGGACTATACACAGGCAAAGTAAGCTTATGCTATGGCGTTTTTTTCTTCAGTAATAAAAATCATAATGTTAAGGCACCAATGGATAGTGAAAAATCCTCAAACAGTACTTTTGTATGTCAGCTTTTAAACTTCTGAAAACTTTACTGTTACTCCCTTAAATTCTCAGACACAGCTTTTGAGTGTCAGCTTTGTATTTTCCACAGTGTACTTGAACATAGCAGGAGGCTATCTGGCTATATAAATTACAATTTAAGGAAAGATTATTGAATTTAGTGTTTAGCTTTCACAATAGAGAAAAATGTCAAGATTTATACTTTAATCAATAAATATGTACTCAAGTTAAAAATAGTCAAAACTGTGTTTCTTTGCATTTTATTTGAAATTCATTGGAATTGGGGACCTTCTTAGAAAAACCAAATTTTGCTAGTTAGTGATGGTACAATTAACATGGGATAAAATTAATTTTTTGTTGCAATTTGCAGATGAGGAAAACATTTGGAATCCCTACTTCCCTTTAATAAGGCACCTACTATTTATTTAGTATTGTTCTAACACTGCTCTTGGACTTGAACAAAGCTTGTATTGTACTGCAACATCCATAAAACATCTGACAATAATAGAATTACTCTATTATGTTCAGATAATATAATGCAGTGTGGTGGAGTCTTGTACTGCAGCTTAAACTTTTAAAATCAAAATTCTTGACACCACTATAAATGATTTTTTATCTAATAGGAAACATTGGTTTTTCATCCTGTGGACTAATTTATAGTCTTTATTTTCATTTATAAGTATTGATATATCATAATGATACAGACTGTGAATGTGGTTCAGACTTCACCTGTTCTGCCATTTTTATCATACTGAAAATGGGGGTGAAAGAGTTACTTCCATAGATTAATACACCGTAATAAAACCACCATGTCATCTAGTCTGACTTCTTGTTAAATACCATCCATGTATTTGAATTCAGTTATTCTGGTGTGGAGCCCAGATACGTTATGGAGCGGGGGTTCTGTGAGACATGCCTCCTCTCAGCAGTGGGCTACTGCTCACTCAGGAGCCCCATGCCTCTGTTAATATCCACTTCTTTGTTTCTATGATTCATTTGACTTTTGATAATTTCTTACTAGATATCCAGTCTAGATCTGGTATATTTTGAAGATGGAGAATTCATTCTTCCCTACAGGGATCTGTTCCAGTGATTAATGCCTTGCTTAAACCAGTGCTTGTTTTTAATGTCATTATAGTGAATTAAGCTTTCAGATGTTACTTCTATTTATCTTTCTTTTTGCTATATTGGAGACCTTTTCAGGTTTTTTTTTCACTTTTTGCCTCAAGGTAGTTGTATACCATGATCATACTATCTTTGGTATTCTTAAATGTTTAAATGTAGGTCAAATAATTTGGTACAGACGGTTTACACATGGACAAAGAATAAGAATTGGTAACATGAATTAACCAAGATATGAATCATTTAATAGAAGTGCATTAAAACTTGGTGAGGATGCTAATTCAGGAATAAGAGTTTTGGCAAAGCTTTTAATCTTTCTAAAATTATGCCATGACTATTTAAAATCTGAATGGGCAGCATCTACAAAGAAGTTTCAGCTTCAGGCTATGCGCATTATGTAGTGCATCTTAACTCTTTATGCAGACTTGTCATCATAGCAAGATGCTTTGCCTAGGCTTCAAGCCATTTATGTGGTTTTTTTCTACACTTTACTTCAAGGATGAGCCTCATTAATTCCTGAATGCATTTGAATGAGCCTAGTTTACCAGAAGATCCAGGTTGCCTGATCCTCAGTCCTCAAACTCTGAAGATCTTTGTGCCGTCTCTAATATTAATATTACTTATTTCCAGATCGTTGTCAATTACTTTCCATAAAGATGTGGGTTATGGAGGTCTACTCAGATCTGTACATAGCTAAAAAACACACACAAGCCAGAAACATCTGTTAGCTGTTGGAAGTCATAAATTCCAGAAACTGATGGTACTGGAGACCCATTCTCCATGAAGTAGTCAGAAAGCAAGAATTGTTTTCATGGTTTTGAGGAGGTAATACATTTTGGTGGACGGATTACTCTTGTATTAAACTCCTGCTTCATTAATTATTCATGCACATCCCTGAAATGAGCCTTATTGGGTGAGTGTAGGCAATCAATCAAAATACTTTTAATTGAACAGTGAATTAAATTGGTCTTAGATAGGGAGACAACAAATGCATTTGAGACTTGCCTAATATCTTCCCTAATTGTATCTGGAGAATTTGCTTTGTTCCCCTTGGTCCCCAATACACACTGTCTTTTCTACTCGTCCTAGATGAGATAGAACATTTTCTTTCCCTTGGTTTGCTTCCTTTGAATCCTGCCTGTCTGTTTTAGAGCATAGTGTGGAAACAGCTTTGCAAGGTTCTGCTTGGAAGACGGTCCCAATGCCAGAGCTCTTCATACTTTGTGTGATCAGTGGAATACGAGTGCTAATGCTTTTTAGAGGCTCCCTGCCATAGACGACAGAGGTCCAAAAGTATCAGCAGGTTGTATTTGAGGTCCTGGATTTCTTAGACTCCTCTTTCCTCCAGATCTCAAAATCTACCTTCAGAGACTAAGCTTGGAAAAGAGTGGAGATGCTTTTTTGGCAAAGGCTGTGGATGCTGTTAGGATCTGTTGCACCCCTAATGTCACAGAGGTGTTGGCCTCACAGGAATGCAACATGTAGAATCAGCAACAGGAACCAATGGGTGTTTGGTGTTCACTACAGCAAATGTGATCATTTCTTATTCTTGTGCCTATAGATTGCCAGACTAGATATACTCCTAGCTGGAACTATTTGAGGATACTCGTGCTGGTTGGTTACTCAGTGCTGAAACCCATTGCTTCCCTCTTGACTTTCTGTTATAAAAAGTTATTGACAATGGAGAGGTCTCTCAGGTGTACTACCTAGGAGACTTAGAACTTCTTAAGAAAGATGGCTTAATATCTGAGGAAACACTTCAGTATTCAAATAACTCCTTCAGGCATCACTGGACATTTTACATCATTTCATGTTGCTGAGGGTTCTTTACTTGTAAATTAGATTCTTTAGATCCTTCCTTTGTAGACCCCTTCTCAAGAGCTCTCCTTCAAGAGCTATTCTGCAAGAAGAGAGGATGGTCAGTTCCAGGTCCTCACTATGAACTGGTGAGTGATCTTAAAACCCTTTCATTGATAGTCACTATGGGTGGAGGAAAAAGGAAATTGGGAACACCACCAAAGGTAGGGGTGTCTGAAATGGGTATTTGTTTTCAATGAAGGCTGTCTAATTACCAAGTCATGTTTAATTGTAAACAAACATAGAGAGTACTTAGGAGACCTTGAAGAATCCTTGTGCCCTGGCTTTTGGGGGATTTCTCTGTGCTGAAACCTGGTTTTGAGCAAGCACTTGTCAGTGAGCACTTTCTCAGTTATTAGCAGATCGCAGATACTGCTGATACAGTTCCCCAACTAGCTGCCATCACCACCAGACATTTTGCCTCTCTTTCCTCTCTGGAGCTACAAAGACTGTTATTATCTTGGACATATGATTATGTCTTACAGGTTTCTGATAGGCCACTGTTGTTTATCTAAAAAACTGATAAAAGCCTGTACAGACTCTAGGAAAACACTTCAAAGACTTTTTTTCTTCTCTTAAAAATAAGGCTTATTTTAAATCTTTCAATCCAAGCCACTCCATCTCCTTTTTTCATGGCTTTTTTTTTTTTTTTTTCGTGGTTAAAATAAATAGTAGCCACAATTGCCAAGAAAGTCATGCAATACTCAGGGCAGCTCAGTACCATTGACATGCTTCAGATTTTCTCTCATTCCTTATTAAGGACCATTCTCACTAGTGTTTACTTTGACAAGACACAAGCCCTCTTGTGGCTCTAGGAACCAATTCTTACTTGTTTCAGACAAGAGCTCTTACATAGCTACTTTCTAGTTCTGTATAGGGATGAGGATAGAGATCCATTAGTTTTCAATATTTAAATCCTCTGTGAAGACAAGTTTAAATCCAAAAGGTCACTTTGGCTAAAATAATACCATAGTTTCTGAAAGTTTCTTGCTTTGTCTACCAGAAAGGATGCATTCTTCGTCAATGTGAGTGCACTGATGGGTACCTTGGAATAACAGATTCAGTGTTGTCCTTAGATTGCTGTAGGCTTTTCCCACTTGCTTGACCCCTTTGAGAACCACATTTGAAATCATTCTGGCCCTTAGATCAATGGGGGAAAACAGACTTTGCTGTCAGCCAAGATCCATTCTTGGAGAATTGTCTGGCTGTGATAATCTCAGTGATCACCTGCAAGCTTGACGCACAGTTTGAGCAGAGCAGCATGTATTTATTTTACACACATTTATTTGATGGGCAAAATCAAATATGATATATAGAATCTGCAAAAATGAGGTTATTTTGTATATCTCCCAAAGTTTTGTTTAGCATAAAGATGATGACTTCTTTCCCTTAGCATCATCATAGCAGTGTAATGGTAATAAAGCCCTTTGAATTGTACAAGTAACTTTAAATTCTTGGATAGTCTGAAAGCCAGTAGTTCTTGTTCACCATGTTAGTCTACGTTTATAAAGGAAGACTCTTGTTCTTTCTTACCTGTATACAGGGGTACAGCACATTCAAGTGGCTAAACAGTACTCAAACAGTTTCCCTCAAGACCAATTCTATTTTTTTTTTCTCTTAGGTTTTAACAGCATTTAATCTAACCCACTTGTTTCTTTTCATAGACCTCACCCTTTTGGGGTCATTGCACTCTTAAATGTCAAGGGGCTTGTGTCTTTTTGTGGTATTTGCATTAAGCCTTTCAGGTGCTTTCAGGTGCTTAGGATTGTTTATTTCTTTTGCTGAGAGATGTGAATGTCACAGTCGCAGTTGCACAAAGACTGTGTCAAGTAGGATAAGAACATGAATGAAATTTTGATACAAATCTGCCACAGCTGAGTGACCTCCCCCCCCACTCCCCTTCTTCACCTTAATAAAAACACATTCCACTAGAGTTCAAGTTATCCTTATTCAAGGATGTTGACTTGGCATACCACTCACAACTCTGCTATGTCATTATTGCATTTCACTTAGAAAGGATACTGTGTTTGGCAGAACACGACAGAGATTGATGTTTGTGTAAAGGGACTTCAAGACCCATCATCAGTTAACTTTGATGTGGGGATCTCCAGTCTGGAGTTATAAAAAGTGTGAACGAACACGTGGACTATCACTTTAAGTCAGAAAAGTAGTTATCCACCTGTAACTGGAGGCTTTTAAGGTGTGTAGTACACTTACATGTTTGCCTTCTACTTGCCTTTCTTCCAGCTTCACAATTCAGCATGCTGCTTAGATTGCAGGTTAAAAGAAACAGATCTGTGTGTACCTGTTCTGACTTGTATGCGGTGTAGGCTGGTTTTGAATTAATGTGTTGCACTGTCAGCCCAAGTTAGGTCAGCGGAGTGAACCATTCACCTTGAGAACACTGTCTATTGCTAAGTTTATCTCTCTCTTCCAAAACAGAAACTCAGAATGATGCAGCATAGAGGAAAGTCTTAAAATATTACCCAAATCGCATATGGCAGTTCTACATTCATTTCAGATGAGGATGTGCAATTTGATACGTGCTTGTCTATCATTTATACCCTGAGAAATCTGAGATACATTCTGCTAGAGGAACATCAACATGACTGGATACATAGACAGACTTGGATTTGGCAATCTGGTGTTCTGCAAGGACCACAAATACTCTTTTTGAATTTCAGAATAACTTTTTTTTTTAATCCAAGTAACAATTAATTACTATATTTAATACAGAGTCTTGCCTTAACATTATGGTGAAAACAAAACTATAGGCAGAGGGTTATAGTGTGCTTGAAATGTCTGTTAAAAAGTTAGGAGTTTGAAGCAAAGAATGGTGGTTTTTTTTTGGTTAGGTATCCTACTTGATAAAATTTGTCATTAGACTAAATATGAGAAGAAGGTACCTATAGTATCTTGTGTTTGTGACAAATACATTTAATTTAAAAAAATTAAAGTGCAACTGGAAAATGCCTCTAAAAGCAGATATGAATCATAGAATCATTTAGGTTGGAAAAGACCTTTAAGATCATTGAGTCCAAGTGTTAACCCAGCACTGCCAAGTCTACCACTATACCATGTCCCTAAGTGCCACATCTATGATCTTTTAAGTACCTCCAGGGATGGTGACTACACCACCTCCCTGGGCAGTTGTTCCAATTTTGACAGCCTGCTGGCCACGCTGTTTCTGATACCAGCCAGGACGCTGTCGGCCTTCTTGGCAACCTGGGCACGCTGCCAGCTCATGTTCAGCTGGCTGTCAGCCAGCACCCCCGGGCCCTTTCCCCCCAGGCAGCTTCCCAGCTGCTCTGCCCCCAGCCTGCAGCGCTGTGTGGGGCTGGTGTGACCCAAGGGCAGGACCCAGCATTGGGCCTTGTTGAACCTCATACAACTGGCCTTGGCCCATCAATCCAGCCTGTCCAGCTCCCTCTGCAGAGCCTCGTGCCTTCCAGCAGATCAACACTACCCCACAACTTGGTGCCATCTGCAAACTGACTGAGGGTGCACTCAATCCCCTTGTCCAGATCATTGATAATGACATTAGACAGGACTGGCCCCGGCGCTGGGCCCTGGGGAACACCCCCTGTGACCGGCCACCAGTGGGAGGTAAATCCCATTCACCACCGTGCTTTGGGCCCAGCCATCTGGACAGGTTTTTACCCAGTGCAGAGCAAACCCATCCAAAGCACGAGAAGCTAGTTTCTCCAGGAGATGCTCTGGGAGATGGTGTCAAAGGCTTTACTAAGGTCCAGGTACACAACATCCGCAGCCTTTCCCTCATCCACTAAGAGAAGGGGGCATCTTGTAAACTGTATCCTGCTAAACTTTTATGTTGTTTATAATGTTTTGTGATGGAATATATAAATAAGTGGTCAGTGCAACTGCTGTGTCTCAGTGCAAGGGCAAATTCTGAGACTAGTATTCTGTAGTGGGACCAGCCTTACTGATGTGAAGCTTTAGAAAACAAACTGTGGCTTACCACCGCACAGAACAGTGCAGCACTTTCTCTAGATGGAATGGTTAGTGCAGCTTTAAAACTGGAGTTTAAAGGGCCAGATAAGGAAAATGTCTCTTCCAATACAGTTTACAAATTCAATATGTAAGAAAAGTCAAGATTAAAAAAAAAAAAAACAAAAACAAAAAAATCCCAAGATGCCTGGTATTGTGCAGGGAAAATTCTTTCTAAAAGGAATGTGATTTAAAAACTTTTTTTTAACATTCTGTAACACTACGCACAAATACAGTAAATACTTATGTTTTGACATGAACTTGAGAGGGAATTTATTGGAGAACACAGACGGGTTTAAAAATAGGACTATGTTGTAACTTGGCTAAGAATGTAGTATAGAGTTTTAGTTTCTAACATAGCTTTTAAAATAAATATGAGTTTAATTGGTATCAAATATTCACATTTCAGAGCTGAAGAAAGACCAGTTAAGAAAAGAAAAATGCAAAACTGCAGCTTCCAAAAGAAGAAGCTAAAATTAATGGAGGCCATGTTGGAAGAACAAAAGAAGTTGAGCAGAGCTATGGAAGAAACCTGTAGAGAAGTACGCAGGATTTTGGATCAGCAGAACATCATTCAAGTTCAAAGCTTACAGTTACAGGAGAGAATGATGAATCTACTGGAGAAAATGATCTCCAAATCTAATGTGTAGTTTCCTTTGTGAATGCCTCTGAGATGACTATTGATAATATAGATATCCCTTTATTGCACACCACATGTGTGTCTGTTGCCCTATTCCCAGGTTTTCCATGGAAATTAAAACCCTAGTGTAATCTTAGTTAAGCAAAGAGAACAGATAATGGAGGGTGAGAGCTATCCAGTATGATAAAATTAGTGCAATATATGCCTAAGTTGAATTATTTTTATACGGAAAGGTTAAGGGATGAATAGCTCTGGGAACTTCAGTACTATTAATGCCTAGGTCAGGTATTGTTTTACAAACAGTGGTGTTGTGTATCGCTTCGCATCAAGGACTATAGCTTGACCTGTTGTAGGGGAACAAAATAGTGCATTTCTAAGCATGGTAATTGCATCTTGACTTTGCTGATGATTAAACCCTGTTTTGAAACATACGCCATGATTGTACAAGTGACCTATGGTTCTTGTGGAGATACATAATTTTTAACTCCATGCCTGATATGAATAGTACTCTAAAAGTATTAGGGTAAAAATAGTCTATTCAAATACACTTTTGATATAAAAAGACACCCCCCCCCCCCAACCACCTCACTATATACTGAATACTAAAATGTATAGAAGATACTTGAAGTTGCTTTTGATATTAAATGTTTAATTTTTTTCATTATTAACTGGAATCTGTTGACTTAAAGAACAACCAGCAATGAAAACTCCCATTTATTCTCTATCACAAAAGAAAAATATTGTACTGTGTGTATATACATATATATATATAATCTATCAAATGAAATAAAGAAAAAGAAGAAATTTATTATTGCTGAGCAGATAGTATGCTTTGGACAGTGAAAAATTCTGGGAGAGGTAAACATGGTCAAAGTTTTTTAATTCTTAATTGCAGTGTAAAGATATCCTGTACTGATGTGTGAAATATAGAGATGGAAGTAATGAAGAACATTCAAAACCTCTATGGTAGTATTTCATAGATTCATAGAACGGTTGGGGTTGGAAGGGACCTTCAAGATCATCTAGTTCCAACCCCCCTGCCACGGGCAGGGACACCTTCCACTAGACCAGGTTGCTCCAAGCCCCATCCAGCCTGGCCTTGAACACTTCCGGGGATGGGGCATCCACAGCTTCTCCGGGCAATCTGTTCCAGTGCCTCACCACCCTCATGGTAAATAATTTCTTCCTTATATCTAATATAAATCTACCCTCTTTCAGTTTAAAGCCATTCCCCCTTGTCCTATCACTACATGCACTTGTAAACAGTCTCTCTCCAGCTTTCTTGTAGGCATCCTTCAGGTACTGGAAGGCCACAATAAAGGCTCCTTGGAGCCAGGCTGAACAACCCCAACTCTCTCAGCCTTTCCTCACAGGAGAGGTGCTCCAGCCCTCTGATCATCTTGGTGGCCCTCCTTGGGACTCACTCGAGGAGGTCCATGTCTTTCCTGTGCTGAGGGCTCCAGAGCTGGATGCAGCACTCCAGGTGGGGTCTCACCAGAGCAAAGCAGAGGGGCAGAATCACCTCCCTTGACCCGCTGGCCACACTTGCTTTGATGTGGCCCGGGATACAGTTGGTTTTCTGGGCTGCAGGCACACATTGCCAGGTCATGTTGAGCTTTTTGTCCACCAACACACCCAAGTCCTTCTCTTCAGGATTTCTCTCAACCCATTCTCCACCCTGCTCATATTTGTGCTTGGGATTGCCTCAACCCATCTTTGCTGAACTTCACGAGGTTCACACGTGCTCACCTCTCAAGCCTGTCGAAGTCCCTCTGGATGGCATCCCTTTCCTCCAGCGGGTTGACTGCACCACTCAGCTTGGTGTCGTTGGCAAACTTTCTTATCTGCTGGTGGCACAGCTTCGGTGTGCAATTAATGCTTTAAGGCGTGGTCTGTAAGGCCGATCAACATCGGTACACCACAAGAGGGAGCCGGAGGCATAAAGGATTGTATTTAAGTCGGTAAAGTAAGTACCAGCAAGTGCTTGGTTCTTCAGTGAAGTAAGACATTGAAATAACCTTTAATATCAAAAGTTCGTCGGCTGAATTTCCTACATACCATTTCTTTTTGCGTTCTCCTTGAAAAACATATTTCTGCTGCTTTCACTGTATTTGCAAGACTGAAGGTTACATTCAGGTACAGAAAGTACAGAATTAATGTTAGTATTAGGAATTCAGGCCATTCTCCATTCTTGCTATTAAACCATATCCCCTCTTGAAACTTTATTTTTGAAGGTGTTTGCATTTTCCTATGTAATTTAATGTATTGTTGCTTAAGCTAATGTTAGTTAAACTATTTTAAAACCCCGACACAACCAATTACTCTGTAATTATACTTAGTAAACAGGATAAAGTTTATATTCACCAAGAAAATTAGTAATACGTGGAAACATTTCTTAGAAGATCCTGCAGGTATGAAAATTAAGAATGATTAAGTATGTAAATGTGGCTCATTCCTATAGAGTTTAATTGATGATAACAGGATAATGCAAATGTAGTATAAGATTCAACCTGCAGAAAATGGTGGCTGCTGAGGTATAAATTTAGTAACTTTCTTTCACATTTGCTACAGTGATTAGATGATTGGAAAAAGGGCAAGTGTCTGGTCTGATTCTGCAACGATAGGGTGATAGCTGACATTTAGCAAAAGTGAAATTCCCAATACTTTTGTGTTGTAAAACTGAATTAGTCATATCTGAAAGAGAATCATGAAACCGTACTATATCTCTGCCTGCAGGACTACTGTTAAAAGCAGGACTGTTCCTAATGTCATATAGGTGATCAGAATACCTGCAAGAGCATTGCCATACAGACCTATAAGAGAGAGGGGAATATATGTTGTGTGCTTTGTCATGGCTTTGCACATTACAAATGTAGATGTGTTACAGATTTGGGTAGGCAGATATATCCATGTTGTAGTGCTTCCTGACAATTTAACTTGTGTTACAGTAAGTCTCCCCTGACTCCGCGGGAACTATTAATATTTACTGATATTATCTACTTGACCATTAAAGCAATTAAATCCAATTAATGAGCAATAACAATGGCAGCATATTTGAACTTTGTGCTGTAGAGTAGGTAGTCCCTCTCCTTGCATGCTATGAGAATTATAATTCCAGAGCTGTAGAAACACAGGAATGGAGGAAATCCACTGATTCCTTGCTTTTAACCACAAGCAATCATGTCATGTGTAATCCCTTTTGTAAATGTGTGGGCCTGTATCTTATAATGAATTAAGTGTTTGGTCCCCAGAATTACAAGAGCTGCATTACAGATGGATAAAATGCAATTTAGAAGATTGCTTCTAGGATTATTCCTGGTCAATTTATACCAATTTCTTTATGTACCAACACTGATTTTGCCGCTTTCTGTAGTGTTTACTCTTGAGCGCCAAAGGTTGCGTCCCATGCAGCCCTTTTTCAGGAGAATAAAACTCTTTTATGACGTAGGGATTATTCTGATAACTGTTTTGCTGATTTTGCTCTTTGAGTTCATTCTTTTAAAGATGAATGACCAGAATGGTATACCACGTTCTAGATGAGACTCTGAACATTGTCTTACATAACTGCATTCAAGGAAGTGGTGTTTTCTGGAAGTTGTGAGATTTTATTTCTACATAAACCATCATTTTTTTAGTAGTTAAAATTAGAAGTTAAATTTTAAAACCTTATCTCTTTAACAAAAGGCTTTATCCCCATGCTTCCAGATTATCTATATTCTAGCCCTGGTTTTGTGCAGGGAGTGAACAGAGCACTGATGTAGACAAGTATAACTAGTTTTATGTATGACAGAAGTTTTCTAAAGCTCTTTTTGAAAACAGGTTGAAAATTCCCTACCTACCCATAGTTTCTTTTTGCTGCTGTTTCATTTGTTTTAAAGACTGAACATTTACTTGAAAAAAACCAGGCTGAGGGATTTTTCTGCATTTGTTTGTAAGGTAGGCACAGATTTCTCATCTATATGGGACAGTTAGCTGCATGTAAAGATAACTTGAAAGTTTGAGATATTCAGACTAATTGTAACTTGAAAGACCTGCCTAGAATTAAAATGATTGGTAGAATTCCTAGTTTTGCAAAGCTGGGACACTGCTTCTGTGTCTGTATGAGTAGGGGGTATACGGTGTAGTAAGTATTCAAGGAGCGCACATCAGGGGTTGCTCAACTTTACCATTGTAACTATGACATTAAAGGAACTCCCTTGTGGCTTCTAGAAGTGTGATCAACAAGTAAACTGTGGCACAGGAAGACAAATTTCTTATTTTCAGGGCAGTAACAGGGTCAACACAGTATGATACCGCTTTCACTAAATGAAGCACCTGTATTACACACATACACACAGATGGTGCAAATGGAAAAAATAAATAGGGGAGGAAATTCACTGCCTGGAGGCAGGTGACTTTTTAAGTGATGTGAAAATAGAATGAAAAGGAAACTGAGGAGGCAGGTGAGAAAACGGGACATTGCAAAACATGCAAGCAATCAAGGAGAAGTGGATTGTGATGAAAGGAAAGATGGCAAAAAATGTTGGGCAAAGGGGCTAAGTAAATGCCTCCGAACAAAGGTAGTAATGACAGGGATGAGAAGGAAGACAGGAAAGTGAAAATGGAAGAAAAAACAATGCTGAAGGAGAAAAGTTACAGTATGAATATGAAGAGCTAACACTAGTGGAATTCTGTATATTTTGAACAGACAGCTCCTACAGATAACTTAGACAAGTTAGAAACAGCGTACAGCAAGTACTAACACTTTTATCCCACCAGAGAAAAATAAGTCTCTGGACAAACATCTGGAAGCAAAAATATTTTTCAGAAACTAGAGAGGTTAAGTAATTTGCAGGATGATCCCATTATAATTAAACAGCATTTTCTCACATTGGTATTAACAGTTTGCTGGTTAAAATATTTTGTAACTTTTTTAAATTTTATTCCTTGACTTCAAATTGGAGAAGCATTTTAAGATTTCAGTTTATTTCATGTCTTGCCAAATCTAACAGATATCCAGAAAAACAGGCAATATACTTATGGACATGGAATGTCTTTTATGATTTTCTCCATAAATGGCTCTCTCTTTTGTAAAGTACAAAACCAGCAGAAAACCACATATAGATTTTTTTAGTTATTTTTCCAGACTTAATCTGCCCAATTCAGTGTAGGGAAAAAGAGTTTACAACTCTGCAGACTCACCCTAAGTTGACAGGCTGGTTCTGTGAATAGTCTCTTGTTTTAAAGTCAAAGGGACTGCTCAAATGAACAAATTTATTGAACTCTGTATGTATATGTTCGCAGATTAGTTCCTATGCTGATAATATAATGTGAAAGGCAAATTTGAAAAAGGAATTTAGGAACATTTGGTGGTGTTATGTCAGCAAGTAAATACTAACCATCTGGTCTCTAGATTGCTAGTCTATTTCCCCTGATTTTATGGGTAGCATACTTCCTGTGTGTGCAAGCTTGAGACTACATTATTAAACTTCTGTGTTGATTTTTTTTAGTGTTTTAACAGAAACGTTTAAATTACTTTGCCATTTTGGGGGTGAAATTTTGTTCCTATGCATAATTTTTCTAGTTGGAATTTTTTCATTCTCCTGCACCTTATTTTAAGGTGTCTTATTGAAACACATTTTAATAAGGATGAATATTTTCAGGTATGTTCTCTGGAAAACAGACCGGTCATCTGCAGTGAATGACATCCAGTTGTCTAGAGCTGACTAATTACTACAGGTAAGATCTCAGTTTGATCCTGGTTGAAAGTTATGTCATTGAATCATAGAACCATGAGCCTATGAACCAAACTTTCTTGACAAAAGTATGGTCTAGACAAGATGGCCCAGCACCCTGTCCAGCTGAATCTTGGAAGTGTCCAATGTTGGGCAATCCACCACTTCCCTGGGGAGATTATTCCAACAGCTGATTGTCCCCAAATTTTCCTCGTGTCCAATTGGAATCTCTCCAGGAGTAAATGGTACCCATTACCCCTCATCTTTTCCATGTGACTGCTTGTAAAAAGGGCATCTCCACCTTCTTTCCAGCCACGCTTCAAATACTGGAACAGGGTGATAAGGTGTCCCCTAAGCCTTCTTTTCTCAAGGCTGAACAAACACAGCTCTCAGCCTTTCCTCACACGGCAGGCTTCCCAGTCCTCCCAGCATCTTTGTGGCCCTTCTCTGGGCCCTCTCTGGCCTGTCCACATCTTTCTTGCGCAGCAGGCACCAAACCCAGGCACGCTATTCCAGGTGTGGCCTGACAAGCACTGAGTACAGTGGGATAATGACTTATTATTAACCAGTGATGCCCTTGTTGATGCAACTCCACATCCTGTTGGCTTTCTTTGCCTCAGTAGCACACTGTTCAGTCATATTGAGCTCGTCCACCAGAACCCCCAGGTCCATTTCCACAGAGCTTCTCCCAGCCAGGTAGATCCCAGCCTATGCTGCACTCCTGGATTACGTTTTCCCAGGTGCAAGACCTTACAGTTGTCCTTGTTGCACTCTTCCAGGCTAGCCAGGTCTTCTCGCAGGGTGACTCTCCCTTCCAAAGTGTCTGCTTCCCTGCTCAGTTTGGTATCATCAGCAAACTACATCAGGGTACGCTTGATCCCATCATCCAGACCACTTATGAAAATAATAAGAAGCATTGGGCCCAATACTGATCCCTGGGGGACCCCACTTGTGACAGGTTGCCAGGTTGAAAAGGAGCTATCTACTACCAGTCTCTGGATGCAGCCTATCAGCCAGTTCCCCACCCACCACACAGTCTAGACTGTAACATGCCAGTTTCTCTAGGAGGCAGCTGTGGGAAACTGTATTTTTGTGGGAAACCAGGTAGACAATGTCCACCACTTGCCCCACATGAACTGAGCAGGTTACCTTGCCATAGAAGGCGATCAGGTTTGTCAAGCATGATTTGCCCTTTATGAATCTGTGCTGGTGTTTCCCAATCACATGCTTCATTTAACTCATGATAGTTCCCAGGAAGATTCATTCCATAGCTTTCCCATCGACTGCAATAAGACTGATGGGCCTATAATTTCCTGGATCCTCCTTTAAGCCCTTCTTGTAGATGGGGGTGACATTAGCCTTCTTCCAGTCTTCTGGGATGTACCCTGATCTCCAAAACTTCTCAAAGATTATGGGGAGTGGCCTCACAATAACATCAGCCAGCTCTAACACCCTCAAGTGGATAATGTCAAGGCCCATCAATTTGTAGGGGTCAGGCTCCTATAATAGTTTACATACCATCTCTTCCTTCACTGACCGCGGGTCTGTGTTTGTGTCAAACCAATTTATGTTCCCAAGGCCTGGGGTCCAACAGTACTGGTAAAGGCAGAGGTGAATAAAGTGTTGAGAACCTCTCCGCCTTTTCAGTATTGTTGGTGACTAATTCACCCCTCCTGTTTCACAGCGAGCCAATATTTTCCTTCTCTTTCTGCTTGTTGTTCGCATATCTGAAGAACCCTTTCTTGTAGTTTTTGTCATCTCTGGCCAATTTCAATTTGAGCTGAGCTTTTGCTTTTCTAACTGCATCTCTGCACACCCTGGAAATGCCCTTGTAGTTCTCAATGGGTATTCGTCTGCTTTTCCATTGCTGGTATGCTTCTCTTTTGGTTTTGAGCAGATTCGGAAGCTTGCAGTTAAGCCAAGGAGGTCTCTTGCTCTGCCTACTTCCCTTACCTTTAAAGGGGATTAATTGTTTCTGTGCTTCCAGGAAAGCATTCTTGAAAAAAACCCAGCACTCATTAGCTCCTTTATCCTCCATGGAAGTTTCCCACAGAAACACTCCCAGCTGAGCTCTCGCTGAAGTTTGCTCTTCTAAAATCTAAACCCTTTGTCTTAGTACTAACCTCCAGCACGCTCAGCAAGATCCCAAACTCTACGATATTGTGATCATTGCAGCCAAGGCTATCACTAACTTGAGATATTACAAAATCAGGTTTTCTTGGTTTGTGAGTAGCAAGTCCAGCAGTGCCTCATTCCTGGTTGGCATATCTAACATTTGTATGAGAAGGCAGCCCTCTGTGCATTCCAGAAACTTGATGGATAATACGTGAGCCATTGCATTGTTCTTCCAACAAATGTATGGGTAGTTGAAGACACCCATTAGAACTGTATCTTTGTAAAACAGTTGCAATGTAGTGAAGGGTGTTGTTGCTTGTATTCCAAATCTCTTGTTCAGTGCTACCATATTTTTTTAAAGAAAGTACCTCATATGAAAGAATCTTTCAAAGTAGCTGCTTTCAGTTATCTGAATATAAATCCTTTCTTTCTGCTTTCTTAAATTGTGCTATTGTGCTTCTTTCATCAGTTTCTAAGAATTTGGCAAATAACTCTTAAAATGTTTAAGATGTTAAAGCATTTATATCTGAATTTGTATTTGTAAATGTATTGGTAATATTTTCAGTAAAAGTCTAACTTCCTGACTATATGTTGCTGTCTTAGGAGTAAGTTCTGGACTGCTATGCATTGCAAGAAAAAAATGAATTGGTGCATACCATTAAAGGTATAAAATTTGCTACGTGCTTGAGAAGTACTTATCACAGCTTGAGGAAGGTTTGTTTCACTGAAGGAAGCTATAGGAATATCAATTTTCTATGAACTGCAGTAAACATATTTAGAAAATTAATCGAAACTACTTTAAAAACTCTCCATGATCCTCATTCTTCCCCCTACAGGTTTAACTATAATTTACCTTTAATTCAATATAATTAGATCAAATGCAATGAAGTTGTGAGGTGTTAATTCTAATGCTACACTTTCTTTAAGCTTATATGAATATTTTATATACTTCTTTTTCAGTTAGCTTAACTTGGAACATCACTAGATGAAGATGAAATACCCCACTGTTAAATCTTTCACAAAAAGAAAACTGTCCACCTAGGGTTTAAATCTACATCTCATCTGTATTCAAGGATTTAAGCCTGTTTAGAGCTGGTTCACATTGGTTAACATTCAGTAAAAACTATGACTACAGCTGAAATGGTTACACCAGAAATAATGCACTTGTTTCATGTCTCCTTGCTGGCAAGAATTTCTTGTGATTTGGTTTATGCATTCTCAAGCGAATAAGCCATGATCTCATTTTAGAAAGGTGGTTAAAGAAGGTACAATATACATTGAAGAACGTTATTCTCAAGTAGACTTTCCTTCTGTGCGACTGACTGTATGCGTTCACTTGTGCAATGAACACCTCCACGCAACATCCCGTGCACACTGTAGTTTGCTTACAGAAGGGCACCAGCATCTTTCATTGAAGACAGTTAGCCTATGTGCTGAAGCATCAGGAATGACATGGTGCCTAATGAAAGTTTAAATTGCCTGAACACCGCTGCAGCATTCCTCAGCACTACAGGAATATTAGTCTCTGGTAGTCCTTATATTCAGTCATCTGTCTCCAGATATAGTGATGTCTCTGAATCTTTTAGCTGGAGACACAGCTAAGCTCCATGATCTTGTCTTGCTCATTCCAAATAAGAAAGTATACTTGATGTGTAAGGTATGCAGTTCAGGTTCAGTCTTAAGAATACGTCTACGGAAATAAGCATAGGCTAATTTTCTGTTTCAGATGAAATTAGGATGTTATGGTAGCAATAACCTGGAGCAAGCCAATTACCAAGGAAAGGATGTTTATGGAGGATCCACCATAATCACCAGAATTTCATCAGGAACTGCGTGGATCACCTGACTCACGAAACAGCCACCGCAAGTGTATCTTTAAAAAGGTGAGAGAGGAGGTTGGCTGCCACAGGTTCAAAGAAATAATCCATCAACATTGAACTTTCACCATGGAACAGAACGAGAGGAACCTTAAGAAGCGATGGTGAGGGCACTGAGAAGACTTCCACACATGCTGTCAAGGCCAAAGTGACTCTTAACAAATGCACTTAATGGAGAAATCAATTTGTTTTCATTCCAAAAGGTCATTTAGAATAATTGCAAGTCTAATTTTAATGAAACCAAAGGTTTGATGGATAACAAAGAAATTATTCTACTTGATGTAGGTATATCTTAATGAGTTTTTATACTAATAATCATGATTATTTTTACCCAGAATGAGCAGTTATCTTCTAATCTTAAAAGCCATTCAGAATCTACTTATGAGGTGAAGGAAGATGAAGTCAGCCTGAGTTAAATCAGATGTGAGGGCCAGGGCAGAATCCTGTCATTCTGCATTATTAGGCATGGAAGCCATTAACACCAAAACCACCTCTGCCAAAGTGGACTTAAGCATCGCTGTGATTATGTCATGCCCTTTTAGCTGAACTTAAGGAGCAGAGATGACAAGCAGGGCAGTGCCTCTGGCAGGGATCCTAAAGACAGACTGAACTCCGCCCAAAAGGACCTTCTGTTTTCTTGAGAGTTTGGAGATAAAAAGCTTGGATGAGGAAATGGGAAAATGCTTGGACTTGACTTTGTCACATCCCGAGTGCAGAGAGATAAAGTGTGTTCTCTGATTCCAGAGTTAACTACTGGGTGTAGAGGATCCCTTCTCCTCACGTTAATGCTGCGTAGTTTGTCCCAGAGCCAGGGTCTATTATCAGGGGAATTATGTTAAATGAGAATATGCAAAGTTACTTTCTCTATTTCTTATGACGTCACCTCTTCAGTGCCCCAGGCTCTCATTTTCTCTTCATGCAATAATGTGTAAACTTGGAGAACTCCTAGTTTGTTTTTCCTGAGGTTTAGGGATATGAGTGGCACTTTTACACTAACATTTGTATCTCAGCACTTCAGGAAACATGCTTAGCAATAAACTTAGCCAGCAGAGTCCCGATAACGTCAGCCTTGCATGGTGTGTGAACCTGAGAGCCATGCTGAAAATGGTTTCAAAGAGGAAAAAAAGAGACAGTGCTACTCCGTGCACTGGGAGATGTCACTCATGATCCTAATTCAGCTTGCTGTTTAGATGCAAGAGTAGAGCTTGCTCACCCTGTGAGAAGCTATTGCTGCATACGATGAATTTAATGACATTTTTGGCATAGTACTTAGAGCCATAGGAATACCTCCCTGAGATATCCCCTTTCCTACAGCACCAAAAATATACAGTGCTCCTTCAGAACATGTAAATTCAACTGCTAGATGAAACACATCTTCAAGCCCAATGGGACTGAAGACATTCTGCTTAAATGAGCTCAGTGGGACAGAAGACACAGCTTACATGGAGCGGAAAGGTCATGGGAGATTAATTAGTCAGGCAATATTGAATTATAAGATTAAAACACCAAGGCTTAAAGAAAGAAAACCCAAACCAACAAACCTTTCAGTAATGTCTCAGAGATAACCCTTCAGAGCAAAAAAAAAACAACCAAAAACCACACTAGATTTTTTTTTAATTATTTTTTATGTATGTGTTTTAGCAGTATTAGAAGTTGTCCATGACATAATATGAAATTAAAAGTTTAAAAACATTCTGGCTCAGCAAGGTATTCCTCAGGAACTGAGGAATTTAGGGTATACACTCTTTGCCCATAAGAAATGGTGGGGTAGAGGTTTCTATGCTTCCACTGACACCCAGTCTTGGGTCTCCAATTCTCGGCAGAAGCATATTAGGTATGTTTGTGTACCTGAAATGAGTTTTTTGGCTGTATACATTAGGGCTGCTCTTCAGCATTGGAGGTTTAACTTGATACTGACTTTAATCACTTGTAGTAATAGGTAAGGGAAGAAAAACAGATATCAATGAACAATGATTTGTGTTTTCAATTTTTGTATGCAACTAAATGCTTAATTTGATTTATGTTAGTGAATCTGGGAAAATCTTAAAATGCTAAATAGTTTTATTTATATTGCAGCGCTATCCAAAGGAGCAGTCAGGACCATGGCCTAGATGTGCTCGTTTTCGCACAGAGAAAGATGTTCCAGACTCTTTATCTTGTAAACCTTCAACTTTGCAGATATGCATCCACATATTTAAGAGTAAGTGCACACAAGAATCTTTCAACACAAACCCCATTTAACTATATTTCGATGTTTAATTAAGTAACATGGTAGGTAAGGACACAATTACAAAGCCAAGCAGATGCACAAGGTATATAAATCAATCCTTTTATGTCTAAATAGGATTTGAGAGGATATGTCCTCTATTGGCCTGTCAAGATTTAACAAGATAAGTATCCCTGCTTAGTTCCACTACTTCACAGCTCCTTGTAAAGATATATTTTTTTTACATTGGTATGCTAGGGTAGGAAACATCATCATCCAAAACAAATGCATTTATATAAAAACATATTCTTCCTTTTCCCACTGCCAAGAGTGTCTCCCACTAGGGAGAAGACTATGTTTAAACTAAAGGTAAAGGTATTTCTACAGATTAGATTAACCAGTGAACCAAGGTAGGTATTGGTGGCTATGTCTTCATCTGCAGTCCTCAGTGAGAAAACATGATCTTCACTGATCCTTTGGATTGGACAATGATGGTTAACTAAAGGAGGACGACCTTCTGGAATTTTAGAATGTTCTCTAATGAGGATTTCGCTCCCAACTACATATTAACTGGCCAACATGAGCTAACTATAATGTCTTCTCTGATGTTCAGAACAAAGTTAAGCTAGTGAAATTAGAATGGAGTTTGTATACTGAAGAAGCATCTAATGTTGACAATTATATACAATTTTATTATTTTGAACATGCTGAAAATGTTAAAAGGGAAAGTTGACATTTACATGAAGATATTTCTGTGTCTAAAATAAAACCAACACCTTCATTCCTTTAAGCAAGGTAATTAAACAATGGTAATTAAAACCATAGCCTTCACATCAGATGCTGGACCAAGTTTATTTTCTGGCTTCTCATCTGATGTTTGTGACAGCAATAATCACACTTCATTACAGGATGCATTGTAAACCTCTCCAGATCAAATCTGACAAGCTGTTTCGTGACAGCCACGCTTGGTGTGATTGAGATGTCTGTACACGCAACATTAAGTTACTTAGGCTTATAAGCCAAAGCTTTTACAGCCCAAAAGCCACAAATCCTTACCACTTTGTTTCACACCCTTTCTTCCTTTATTGTCTCCAACAGTGGTGAAAACAGTGAGAAAAGTTACAGCTGAGACCTTGTGTGGATTTCTGAGAGGCCATTAATCACCTTGTTCCAAATTCTAACATGAAGTCTTAAATAAAGAAAAGCACTAAATTCATTCATGGTGTGTTGGGTATTTCTGACTGCAAATAGGCTGTGTGAGTACAGCTGTTTCCATGTCAGTCTTCAGTGTTCACTTCTTCCTTGCTGAGCAATACTCATGTAGAAAATGTTGCCCTACTGCAGAAAAGCCTTCTGTGAAATCAGACTGTTTACACACTCCTGTGCTATTACAAAAGTCCAATCGATTCTGTTGGCTATCACAAATAGAACAGGTTCAATATCTGTGGAAAAGGTAATCGGATGCTGCCACGGAGTAATTATTTTATAGTTAGTAGATGCTGATGCCACTTCTTAGCAGCCCTCCTCTTCGAAACAAAATAAAGCGTAATTTGTTTGTCTTAACTCCGTAAAGACTCAATGGGAGAACTGCAAATCCTCTGTGGAATAGTTACAATTCCACTTTACTACTTGCCACTTTCACAGAGATTTTCTTCTGTTACAGCTGTTTAAAAGGTCGGACCATTTGAAACACATGGTTGACCAGCCTTCCCTTCAGTAAGCAAGGAGGCAGCACAAGTCACTGCTAGATTGGTTGGGGTAGCATGGGCAACAGAAATAGTGGCAAAAGACATACAGCCTTGACAGCTTCATATGGAAGCTGGAAATAATTGGGCCATTAAGGGATGGCAACCACTTTTTGTTTATGGAATGCAATTCTTTTCCCTGTGACATCTCCACAGTCAAAGGGATGAAGAATTATTGCTACTTTGGGCATATTTAGATCTCTAGAATATTTTTTTTTAACTATTGTACCCCACCTGAAAGAATCAATCATGTGAGGTTTAAAACCAATCAGTCATTTTTCTTCTTTACATTTTGAATGTTTAGCTTCCCTAAAAGATCAATAATTACTTTTATAGGACACTATGTCTGAAGAACTTAGGTCTATCATCTTGTAATTTTACACTGATCTGCCAAGATGTCTTCTGTGAAGATAAGGAAAAGAAATAATGCTTATTTTATTTGGTTATTTTCCTCTTCAGAACCTTTTCCTATAAAACCTGGTGAAAGAGATAAAAAAACTGGGATCTCAGTTGATCTGAAATGTTTCACATTGGTAGAAATCTCTTTGGGAAAGACTGACAAAGAAAAAGCCAGCAGAATGAGAAGGCGGAGGTTGGAGTATGGGAGCAGGATCTCCATTTTTCCAAAGAGCTTTTTCTTTTGGCCCATGTTTTTATTTTTCCTGAAGATGCCAGCATACTGTAAGCATTTAAGAAAGGGAAGGAGATATCAAGAAACAACATCCCAGACTAGATAAAAATTAGACAGATTACTGAAGTTAAATCATCAAGCCACAGATTTAAAATTTAAAAGTTAACTTACAGACGTAACAGCAACAGTGAGTTGTGGGATAGCTATCCTGCCCTGGAGACTGACAAAAGCTCTGCAACAAAACCCCCCAAAAACCCACAGAAAGAAAAGGTAAGCATTCTCCTTTACCTTGTGACTGGTAGGTTCAGTTCCGTTTCGGGTTTCTGGTGCATAGAGAAACACACTGAAATGAAGAGACCCCCCACATACAAAGGATTTCTACAAGTCCTTGTTAACAACTAAAGATAACAATCTTCTGCAAAGATCACAATACCCTTTCAGGTTCTGTTAAGTCAAACAGATTTGGTTAATTCTTCCCTTTTTCTGGACCTTATGTTCCCCAGGAACCTCTCAACTGATGTTCACTTTTACGTGTACCATATTCCACTCTTCCTATTTCTCCTATTTTAAACAAGGTTTTCTAGTATCATCCTTTTGAAATAAAGAGCTGTTCCCAATGTATTTTGAGAACTTCTTGCCTGTGTCCTGCTACATCTGAGTGGCAAAACTTCTCCTTTACACATACTTTTGCCCTCTGGATGCTTAATTACTATGAAATGCCTCACCTGCCTCCTTACTCTCACTGGATAGCTTAACGGTTGAAGCTAGTGCCAGCCTGTCTGCCCTGACCAACCTGCCCCTTCTTCTCAATGCCACAGGTTATTACAACGAGTTTCTTCCCCACCGCCTAACACCATCGCGCTGTTTATATGAGGACTGCCTCCACTTTCTGTCCTCGCACTGACAAGTTGTCGCTGCCGTGCGATACCGACCATGACACCTCTCGCCTCGCGCCCCCTCAGCGGCCGCCGGCCGTTCGAAAGGGCGCCGTCAGCCCGCGCGTGCGCGCTCCCCGCCCGCGGGAGGCGAGGGGGCGGAGCGCCCGCTGCCCGCCGCGCCCTGGCGCGGCGGCTGGGCGAGACGGAGGAACTACCCGTCCCGGCATGCCCCGCGCGGCCCGCGCCCCACGGCCGCGGCGAGCGGCCCGGCTGCACGGCACGCCGGGAGCTGTAGTTCTCTGGCGCTGGGTATTGTCTCTCCCCTTTCTCTGTCCGGGAACCCGACCGCCACCCCTGCCGGGTGAGTGCAGTGACTGACAGCTCCGCGCAGCCAGTGGCCGTGGCGCTGTGTGGCGGAGCCCCGGCGCCCGTCTCCTCGGTGACCGGGGAGCTGGTGCCTCAGTAGAGTAGCCGGAGTCCTGGGGGACGGAGGTGAGTGGGTCTAAGGGGGGGCTCTCCCATCCCCCTCGCAGCCGAGGGGACGCCGCTCGGGGTGCGGCGGCGGCGCGGCAGCAGATGGGCGGTGTGAGGGGAGCTGAGGGGGGAGGGGAGCGCGGCGGAGGGAGCCGAGGGGGAGGGCAGCGCCCGCGCCGCCCCCTCTGCGCGCCCCTTGGGCTGCGGCGCTGGCCGCGACCCCTGGCGGGCAGCGCTGCGGGGTGCGGGGTCCCGGGGGTGCCCCGTGCCCTCCCCTCTGTTTTTACCGCTTGAGTTTTCAAACCGCCCCTGCGGGCTCAGGTGCCGCGTCTCTCCTCCCGCAGCTCCACCCTCCCGGCGAGCGGCTGCCCCGCGCACCGCTGCTGCGGGCGGGTAGCGGCGGCGCTGACCCCCGCCCCGCGGCCTGCGGGTCGCCGTGCCCCGCGGGCTGCCTCCGCGCCCCCGGGGCAGCGCCGGGTGCAGGACCCCCCCCTCCCCACTGGGGCGGCGGGCCGCTGCAGCCGGGTCCCCTGTGCCGCCCCCCTGTGCCGCCCCGGGAAGCCGGCGGCGGGAGCTGGCCGTGCCCCGCCAAGCTCTTGCCTTTGACTGCGAACCGTGCCCAGCCTGTTCCCGACCGCTGTTATCCCTCAGCAGACCCCGCGTGTCGCTGCCTTCAGCTGGAAATGCTGCCCTTTTCCGCGGCGTCCCGGCAGTTTGGAACGTATTTGCAAGAAAAGGGGGGGGGGGAACAAAATGCCAAACTACCAACAAAGCACCTTTTCACCTTCTTAAATATAGCAGATAAATTAATCTGCGTTGTAAACACATGACTGTTTATGTAGTGGCTTTAGAAAACTTTGTCCTTAGTCGCATGGGTCTTGTCAAGACAGAACAGCCAATGCGCCATTTGTGTTCCTTGCACTTTGTACGCTGGCTTCGGTGTGAGAAGAGTTTTTATTAACAACTATTTTCCAGCCTGCTGTTACTAATTAAAGTCAGTATTTTTTGAACGATCAAGCTAGGTATGCCTGTTTGTTTTCTGGCAAAGTGGTTGCTGCTTATTCAGGAAACATAATGGTATGTCTTGCCAATTGTGAATTGCTGATAAGATTTTTTTTAATTAAAATATTGTTTCAGCCCAAGTTCTCAAACAACTGGTAGCTGTCTTAGACAGGTTGTGCTGTTATATTTCTTGTGTAACTTGTCTGTAAACATGTACCACATTTGAATAGTGAGTGGAATTCAAATTTCATTAACTTCAGTTGTGCTTTGTAGTGACATCACTTGTGAAAGACAGTTCTGCCTTAACGAGTGGCATCCATGCTGAAAAGTTTTGCGGCACTTCAAGGTGTGTGTGTGTGCGGGATGAGGGAACAGGCTCTCTTCTCTGTGCACGCTTTATCCTCTTACAGTCTCACTATTAAAAAAACACAGCGAAGCCAACCAGTTATCTGCTTTTAAAATAATAAGCAGTGCATTACCATGCATCCTGTTATGCTGAGTGTCAGGCTTTTTCAAAATGAACTGGTGATCAGTAATATAGTCTTAAACTTCATGCACCCTCACTGCTCTGTGTAACAAGGTTATAGTCTTAACATAGACTATAGCAGGAGTATGCCTTCTGTTTCTGTTCTTTTTGTTGCTATGAGTTAACAAGAGCAGAAGCAGGAAACAAACCACCTCTACCTTGAAAGTAAGCAAATAAGCATTATTTTCTCTTGAGGGTTTGAAAATGACATGAAAAGATAGCACTTACGCTAGGATGTGTAAAAACATTACATGAAGAAATGCAGTATTTCTGGGATAAACTACAGTTCAACTGTAACTGGTATTTCTGGGTGTTTTATACCCCCAAAATAATTGATTGAAATGGTAGACCAGAATGTGTGCTGGCAGAACGCTGGAGTGTTTCTTTTTGTTTTGCAGTTCTGTGACAAAGCTGATGTACTTGGACAAATTATGTTATTTCACATACTTGAACAACTTTTAATGTGTATGTTAGTGTTTCTGTCTGAAATGTCCTGTGAAATATTTCGTACTTATTAAACTGTATTTGTTTTGTGTCATATTACTAAGCTGTGTTGGAACAAATTTTGATGAATTTTCTGAAATGATAGTATTTTATATTTTTGATGTTCTCCAAATGATACTAGAAATTCTGTATTTTCAGTGTTTTTATTAAGTATATTGAAATGTTGCAAAACTCTTATTGAGATTTAGTTACTGTGCATTGCAAATTACTCTGCTTTCATAGGCCTGCTTTCTGCTATAAAATGCACATATACTCCTGACTAATAGTCACTGATGTATTCTGGCATTGTACAGACTTTTTTCTTTAAGACTTACTTAATCATGCTTAATGATAGCAGAAAGTCAAAGTAAGCTTGGCCATGGGTAGTATTGTGGTGTAACTGTTTTTCTGACCTGTTGTGTATGACTGAATGTAGTTTTGCTATCAAATTAGTAAAATTCAGTGCTGTAATTATACTAGTATATGATTGGTAGGCTCGTTAAGATTTGGTATTTAATTTGACCTGAAAATCAACAGCTCAAATAATTTTATCTTTGGTTAGTTGTGACTGTTATCACAGGTTATATAGGTCACTAACAATTGCATGTTTTGGTAAACATGCAGACGCCCACAAAGCAGCTAAAATGATGAATAATGTCTTTGTTTCACTGGATACACTATACATTTTGTAATTTATTACAGGAAGTGGATATTCAGACGTATGATTACTTTGAAACTGTGGAAGTTTGTGCCATTTTTGTACAACATCTCTTTAGCTTCAGGTGTTAAATCTGCAAAGAAATTAAAAAAAAAACTTAGACAATTAGGTAATTTGATAATTTAGTTCTGAACTAGTTTGTTAACAATTTGTGAGTTGTTCTTTGTTGGAATCTCTCTGGTTCTGAGAAACACTATTTCAGTAATTTTTCCATTTGCCTATCATGCCATTTTTGCAGTAAAACATATTTTAATGTTGAGGGTTCTTACAGAAGAGCTGCATTTGTCCTTTGTCATGCAGTTTCCTTTATAAATAAGCTGTTATTTGTCATGGGTGTGATTAGCACAAAAAGTGCACAATAATATTCAGCTACTGAGGGAGGGGAGAGATGGCTTTTACAGTGGATGTAATGCAGTTTTGTGGGGATTTTGTTTGTTTGTTTGTTGGTGTTTTTTTTTAAATATATATACACATTGATAGCAAAACACCCTTTAATGTCGAATTACTTCCTAACTTTACACTCACAAAACTACACAAATATATTAATAGCTAAAAGTCTTCACACCTCTGGGACTGCATCATTAGATAAAAGTAATGTATTAGCAGCCTGCTGTTTTGTTTTTATAGTGGTCAGGTTTGGGAATCATGTTCCCTTATCAGTAGTTATCATCTGGAATAAATGCTTGATGTGTAAGGGGCATAGATTATGAAGGCAAATAGATAAATTGACTTGCAAGTAGAGTTAGAAGGCCTGTCATAGCAAATGTGGAATCATGAGGTAAGACAGTGCTTCCCAAGAGCAGACTAAGTGTATTTTCATTGTGTGACTTTTATAGTTGCATTTAGGGTATTTTTTATAGGTTAGAAAGATAACTGGAAAAATCTGTTTGTTTTTTTTTTTTATCAGGCTCTTCAACATTACAATATTGAGTCTTAAGTTTTTTTGGTAATGACTGCTTTTTATTATATTTTTTCATCAGAGTATTTATAATCTAATACTCTTTCAATTGTTTCCTTTCCTTTTGCAAGCTAGTAGCACAATTTTAGGTGCCAGTTGCTACAGTGCTTTGTGTTGACCTGGTTAGCAGCATGGTTTTGGAGGGTACCCAAGGGACACATTAGGCTATTCTCCAGACAATTGAGAACAAAATTATTCACTGTAAGACAAATTAAAACATGTATGTATTCATGCTCCTAGATAGCAGGTTTTTATCTACTGTTGGGCATTTGTTGGTTCGGTTTTTTTTGGTTGGAGAACTATGTCTTGAAGTTATTATTTTCAGAAAGTACCAGACCTAGTTGGGGATAGCTGAATGCACAGTGATCTCTTGGTTCACAAGTTTAGCCTCATCAGGAAAAGGTCACTATGTTTAAGGCACAAGACTGGATGCAAGTTGACAGGGGTCTTTTACAGCAATGTGTGAGTTTGGTGAAATGTTTGCAGAGCACTTCTTATGTTATGATTTCCATTTAAAGGTTAAGTGTGACATTTCATTACTTCTTAAAGCTAAGTTTTTTGGGTTTTTTTCCTCAAATTATAGGGGAACTGTTGTTATTTAAGCTAGATAATTGCTATATTAAAACAATTTGCAAAAACCATACTACATTGAACAGTCACAGCTGCAGCATGGAGACATAAAAACCTGATGTCCCTCTGTTCAAAAAAAAATGCAAACTAAAAAACTCAAAGTACAGCCAAGTGGATGTCTTCTGGTATCTTGAAGGATGTCCTGTTTAGGATTTGGAAGGGTCCTAAGGGAATCGCATCCTGTAGTTGAGTATTTAGCAGAATATTCAAGAAACAACAGTGATGTTTTTAAATTTGGTAATCGGACAGCTCATATATAGTTAGGTAGTTAAGACTTTGATCCTAAATTGTGTTTGATTTTTGTGTGTGTGTAGAATGTTTGAAGTTACGGTCTTTCTGTTTGGTCTATCCCAGGCAAAAATACTGTGAAAGTAGTGTGCTGTGGATTGCATCATGTTTTGAGTGTGGTTGGGGTTTTTTGTTATTTCTGTAGCTGAGAGCAGTTATCAGAAGGATTTCTTGGTCATTTTTCTTCCATGCAAGTAGGAGATTGGACACCACTAATTTAACACTTTAGATATGATGAATGTGTGTCTCTCCATGTGTGTATATATATTTATGTGTATTTATCTAAAAAGTTGCCCACATATACAAGATACCTGCTTTGAGTACCTTACACACTTTAAGTATGTTACAGTGTGACTGAGTTATGAATAAGCCTGTGGACCAGCTCAGAGCAGTAATTATTTTCAGATTAGTTCTCACTTAATCAGACTGAGTTTATTGCAATTGTATGTAGCTGTAGTCCTCCTGCTACTTCAGTCAGTCATCCTCCAGACCTGTGGAAGTAAAAGTTCATATGATGCAACAAGGGTATAGTTTCAAAAGTTGAACAAGTTGTCATTTCTATTCTTTGTGTTAAGACATTACTCATTTTAACCTGCTTAGTGGAGGAACCCTGTCTAAACCAATGGAATTTACCTGAGTATATAATTGGAACAACACATCCAGACTTCAGTGTCAACACCAAAATGTAATGAAATCTGCTATTTCTTGCTGTTCATATAAAGCTGCTTTATCTTAATTGTAAAGTCATGCTGAGATTAATACTGGCAGCATGTGGAGTTCCTTTTTTCTTCCTCTTTTTTTTTGAAATTTTAGGCTAAACTGAAACACATTGAAGTTGGAATGACTGACTGAAATGCATTTTTTTTATACTGTTTGCTTTCTGACATTATTTTTGAGTAGATTGATTGGTGTAGCAAAGTAAATCTGATTTTGGATACCTTTGGTCTAATACATGATTGAATGGCCATTTGTTGTGTATGTAACTGAAATGTATGTGCAAAAGTTGAAGTCTGAGACACTTATTTTATTCTGCCTTTATAGTCACTCAGTGGAGAGATACAGGCAATTCTAGGGGTAACTTCTCTAACCTGTTTTACATGGATACATTTGGTACCTGTTTCTATACATGGAGTATAATGTGGGGTGGGCTGTAGCCAAATAGACACACTTGAGCTCTAATTTTTATGTTGCTGGGAAAGGACAGATGAGCTTCATCCAGGATTTTCACTGTGCTGTAAAATTTGGTGGTATTCTGGCAGTAATCCAGAAGTTAATTGAATAGTAGGTAGTGTGGTAGAGTTTGGGAAGATGTTACATGCTGTAGTATAAAAACACTGGCTGTACATCGGAAGACTTAGATTCTGTTCTTTGCTTTGCCATTCAGTTACTTTCTTATTTTGGACAGCCACTTTATTTGCATTTGCTACTGCTTTTTCATCAGTAAAATTAAGACTGTGGTACCTGTCCTTTTCAAATTGTTTTGAGTGTTGTGTTGACTCTCTAGCAGTAGTTTTTGGTAGAGTTCACTAGCAATGTTTCTGAATGCTAAAGGGAATACTGGGTGCTATAAAACGTGAAATATGACTGAGAATTAAAGTGTCCTTTTTTTTTTTTCTTTCTTTCTTTAGAGCTTCATCAGATGAAGAAGTGATACTCTTGAAACATGACAGGAAAAGAGACTAAATAAAAGTTTTCCTATTTCAGGAAAAAACCCCAAAATGTATAGACCAGGGGAAACGGTCAAACGTCGACTCAACATGCATGCCGCTTCTCGGATACGAAGCGTGGAAGTTGCTAGAGGAAGAGCAGGTTATGGGTTTACCCTTTCTGGACAAGCTCCTTGTGTTCTTAGTTGTGTTATGAAAGGAAGCCCTGCAGATTATGTTGGACTTAAAGCAGGAGATCAGATATTTGCAGTTAATGAAATCAATGTGAAAAAAGCCTCTCATGAAGATGTAGTGAAACTTATAGGAAAATGTTCTGGAGTCCTGCATATGGTCATTGCTGAAGGGATTAGTCATATGGATTCATGTTCAAGTGATGAAGAAGTTGGTTTTTATGATGGGAAGGGGTGGCTGAAACCCAAACCTGACTCTAAAGCTCTGGGTATAAACAGAGCAGAGAAAGTTGTTGAAGAAATGCAGTCCGGTGGCATTTTCAACATGATCTTTGAGAACCCTACTCTTTGTGCTGGTCATGCAGATAATTCTGCACCAAAACAAAGGTCGTTTTCAATTTCTGCTGGTACTAAATTTGAAACTGGCAATGAAAGTGTAAGCAATCCAAACCTGCTGTCAAGGGAAGAAATATCCAAAGTCCTGAACGATGATTCCGTTTTTAGAGTTGGACTAGAGAGTGTGGAAGACTTTGGATTAGATGCAAGCATTTTAAATGTTGCCATGATTGTAGGTTACCTAGGCTCGATTGAACTTCCTTCAACAACCTCGAATTTGGAAAATGAGAGCTTGCAGGCTATTCGTGGATGCATGAGACGTCTGCGAGCAGAACAAAAAATCCATTCACTAGTGATGATGAAGATAATGCATGACTGTATTCAACTCTGCAGTGACAAATCCGGTGTAGTGGCAGAATATCCTGCAGAGAAACTGGCATTCAGTGCTGTTTGCCCAGATGATAGAAGATTCTTTGGACTAGTTACAATGCAGACAAATGATGATGCAAGCTTTGCTCTGGAAGATGAAGGTGTTCTGAGGACATCTTGCCATGTTTTTATGGTGGATCCTGAACTATTTCACCATAAAATTCACCAGGGCATAGCAAGACGTTTTGGACTGGAATGTACAGCAGATCCAGACACAAATGGCTGTCTAGAGTTCCCAACGTCATCTCTACCTGTTCTTCAGTTTATTTCTGTCCTGTATAGGGATATGGGAGAATTGATTGAGGGAATGCGTGCAAGAGCTTTTCTTGATGGTGATGCAGATGCTCATCAGAATAATAGTACAAGCAGTAACAGTGATAGTGGAATTGGAAATTTTAACCAAGAAGAAAAGAATAATAGGGTTTTGGTGGTTGATTTAGGGAGCAATCCAAGTAAACACATTCCTAACAGCATGTGGGAAAATCCAGTAGGAAGGGGACAAAATCAGCCTGCTTCCCATTGGAATGGCTTCTGTCATGAACAAGAAGGAAATGTTCCTTTAGAAGTAATTCAGAATGATAAGTCCCAAAATGTAAGCAAACACCTAAGTCCTTCTGCTCGTATTGAAGTTCCCCTGGTTTCCTCCCGAAATTCAGTACCCCCATCAAAGAAAAATGCTGCAGGCATAGGCAATCAAAGGTGGTTGCCTGTGCATGTTTTACAAGAATGGCAGCATGGAAATGCTAGTGACCAGGAGTCCTACACTGATTCTACGGATGGCTGGTCAAGTGTTAACTGTGGAACTCTTCCCCCGCCAATGAGTAAGATTCCAGCTGACAGGTACAGAGTTGATGGCAGCTTTGGTCAGCCTCAGTTAAAATCTCATAAAAATGAATGGTCTAAGAAGATGTTTTGCATGCAGAACAAATTTGCCCCTCCACACAGTATCAGGAAGTCTAAAGAAGATAAAAAGGTAAGAATGTAATGATGCTGGCTCCTAAAAAACAAAAATGCATGCCCAACAGCCTATGGTATTTTTACACCATAATATTTGCACACTAAAATATAAACATGTATTTTATCATTTACAAAATTTCAGATGAAGAAAATAATATAGTTCTTTCTCCTTCACTGAGGCTTTGCATATTCCTGTTTTAATTGACTGCAGCTCTGGAATTGTAAGTTTGTGGGAAGTGTTGTCTGTTAGAGCTTTCTCACATTTCTTCTGGTCTCTTCATTGTTTCCAAATGTTGCAGTGGCATTGCAATAAAAGGAGACATGACATTCTAGCAACTTCAGTTCCTTCTGACCTCCAGCAGCAAAAGAATGGAAACAGTCTGCATCTTCAGTCTGGTTCCTTTTTTATAGAAGGCTGGCTTGCAAATGGTATTATTTTAGTGATATCTATTTTTATAGAGATGTAGTCTAATCGTTAGTAAAAAACTTGTGTTATACACATTTAACTTTAACTGAGACAATATTTTTATAAAAATTTGCTCTGTCAAATGTTTCAATCCAAGTAGATTTAAACCTACGTCAAAGGATAATTGTTAGTGGTGAATATAGTGTCCACTGTTAAGTCACAAATCTGACATTCTGCCAGTAAACTGTAATTCAGATTTTATTCCAAATTCCTGCTTCATTTACTTGTTTTGTCTACTATTAGGCTTCTATAAACCACAGTGAGAAGATGTAAAAAGTGTGGGAGGGGTATCCAACATAATTATGTACCGTTTGCTTTGTCACATACAGGTTTTGCTGTTGAGGGAACTAATTTCATGTTGTTTATAGCTGGGATTCTAGTAAAGCGGAGGCCATTTGTGCTAAACTAAACGAGTTACTAGCACAGTTGTATCTAAAACGTTTGTCGACTCCAGGGAAAGACACAACCTTAAACTCCAGAACAGTATTGAAGAAGCATTGTCCTTTCATGAGGAAGTATTGCTTATATGATTGATTCAACTGTCCATCATGCTATCCAAGTCTGCTTTTGAAAAAAATGTTTTTTTCACCTGGTTAAAAATATCCAACTGCTGCTGAAGTGGATTACAGTAGAGATTCATTAGTTGTTTCATACTGTTATAAACAATATCTTTGCATTGGTGTGACACTCAGGCATAGATGCATAGAGTTTTTGGGGATTAGAATGAAGAACTTCAGAAAATTTTGGTGTGGAAAGAGAAATTAATTTTTATTGCTTTTCTTGCACTGTGAAGCCAACAACTTTCTCATACATTCTTTTGTGTGCTTTTTGTGCTGAAAATGAAAAAATGAACTAGTATATATAATAGTATATTTTTAAGGTGAAGTGACTGCTGCAGGCAGCAATGTTTTCCAGACCCACAATAATGTAATAAATTTCAAGTCATCTTAAATAGGTGGTGATTCACACTTTTCAAAAACCAAATAGAAATTATCCAAATGGAAACGTTTCATGTGTAAACATTGCCCACCCAAACTACCTATCCATTAATTCTATCTGCTACTCTGAAGACTATGTGCTCCTTGTCTCTTTGCTGGTGGACCAGGGAAAAGGCCTTTTTATATGCAGCACCTGGTGCAGATGCATTTTGAATGTTGGTCCCAAGTGCTCCTTGGGAACTGGACCAGCTGCATGGGATGCTGTTGAAATTCCTTCAGAGTCTCTGCAACAAATTTATGTCTGCAGTGTTATTCATGGTAGTAATATGAATTCGATTTTTTTTTTCCCCTGGGAGATTTAAAACTGAAAATATTCCTGAAATGTTTGAAACTTTTATTTCATGGAAGTCAAGAATATGCCAATGAAAATCTCATAGACAATTTTACATTTTAAGATGGAAGATGTTCTATGTGTGGGTAAACAATAATAATATTTCACCTACTGTATCATTCAGATCAGTATACACCAGTATATATGTTCCAACACTAAATGTCTCAGTCTTCCCTTTTAAGTGTATTTACTAATAAAATAGGCATTCTCTTCTTCGATTAATAACAAATCTGTTTGCAAGTCTCATTTAAAATGTTCCTACGTGGCTTTAGCATTTAGTCTCCTCATTAAGGCTATAGAACCTCTTTTGCATTTTTATTTTGTTTTTCAGTATTATTGAAGGCTACTGAAACTGCTGAGAAAAGCTCATGGAAGTCTTGAAATCATTTGCAAGCATGAGTTGCAAGCACTTAGCATTATTCAGAGCAATTCATAAAGATGAAGTAGTACTATGTTCTTACCTTAAATCTTTAATGAAAAATAGTCAGGGGATGTCATTATTGATGAATGTACCTCTGTACTTCTTTAAGTACTGCAGAAATAGAGAAAATCTATGTTTTTGCATATTAGAGCATTAATTTGCTTTCATAAATAATGATAATTAGAAATTCAGACCCTCTTTTTGCTTTGTGTGAAGAGAAGAGGTAAGACTGTTAATTCTAAAACATTATTCAGATGGATTAGATGCTGGGTTCTGGAAAACTATGTGTCCTCAGCTTCCTGTGACCTTTTTAAGTGGTAAGGACTGATTTCACACAGCATGCTCAGACACATTCCAGTCATGGAATAAGTATATAAAATGGCCACGTAGGATTACATTAATATTTTTACAACCTAGTGGCTGAACGTAATGCTTCATTTAGCAGAGCAGTCCTTAAATTGCTTTTTAATTAAGGTGGGGGGTTTTGTCTTTTATGTTGATACTGAATGGTAATACATCCTACAAGTGGGAGTGTGTAGAAGACACCAGAGGGAGAAAAGGTTACCAAAGTAGAGTTTTTTGATGGACTCTGCACATCCATATTATGCATCGTCTTCCTTGGAGTTTTAAGTACATGCTGGGGAAAGGATGTGAGTTCCTGAATGCAATTCTGATCTAGCAGAACTGCTGTGCAGTTAAACAGATGATCACAACAAATGTAACTGAGCAAAATACACTGTTACTATACAGTGTTAGTGGTGGGTAAGAGGGTCATAAACTGATTTTATAGGTGCACTGATAAAACCTTTGTGAATGGTACAGAACATGATCAGATGTGAGAAAGCACTAGTGAACATACCTATTTAAAATTGCACTTTCAGAGCTGGACATGGGAAATGTTTCTTGTTGGTAGGAATAGGTATGGCCTTTCAGACTTAGGTTACAAGGAAGTAAACATGTTTTCTGAGTTTTGTTTTCCCTTTAATGATAAAGTTTTCAGCTTACAAATTAGAATTGTGGTTAATTTTGTAATAATTGGCAAAAACCCTTTAAAAATATTCTTTTCACCGCTACAAAGCATTTTAAAGGTCTGTATAAAGTGTGAATAGTTGAAAAATTTAGAAATGCCTAATTTGATTAAATGTTACTGGATAGCATGAGGTTTTTTTGTTTTGCTTTAGAATGTTATAAGGAATTTATCCCTAAATCACTGAACTCATAAAATTGCTCTATTTTTCTGGGTTTTATTCTTTGGGTTTTAAAATGGTTGTTGTACATGGGAAGAGGAGAACTAAACCAGGGAAATTTTAGTTCTCTTCTATCTCTTCTGAGATTTACTGGAAGGTACGTACCTCTGGCCCTGTGCACCCTCTAAAATTACTTCCTGTACTGAACTTCACATTTCCCATATTTCTTAGAAGTTTCATGTGAACAGATTTCTTTTGAAGCATCTTAGGAGACATTTTGGGTCTTTGTCTTTTAGATCCTTGAATTCTGTAAGCCTTAGACCAAAACAAATAGTGGGAGGCCTGGTGATATTGCTGAAATTCACTGAAAAGGCAGATCGTGGAAACTAAGGTGGCTTTCAACCTCAGAATGACTAAGGAGATTTCTGGTGTCGAGAAGCTTCTAAATTGCTGTAAGACTCATAGTGGGTAGGCTAATGAGGTCAAGGAGCAGATCAAGAGTTATGTTTTCAGTGGGAATGGAATAATTCCTGCTTTTTTGTTTGTTACTCCTTTTGTGCTCTACTGACTTAGCTGTTGCATTATTTCCATCTTCTTCAGCACTCCAAGTTCCAGTCACTTACCTACTCTGCCTTTTGCATGATTTTGGGTTACGCAAAAGAAAAGCACCATAAACAATATGAAAACATCAGGGGATGTTAGGATTGGCAAGGAACTTGAGAAATTGCTGCACAGGGAAGCATTTCTTTCCCTCTAGACTAAATGAATATAATACATTTGATTTTGCTCAGCCCTCACTCTCTGTTTTTGGGCTAGTGCCTGGCCAAAAATATGTCTACCCATTACTGTTTTAAATTGTCTTACTGGGAAAATACTCCTTTTTCCACTGGAAAGCTTTGTAACAGTCTGTTTAGTCTTTGAGTTTACTCTCCATGAGGGTAGAATCCTAGGCACTGATGTCTCGTCATTCTTTTTGTAGAAAGAAAGTCTGTTTTTGTATTGTGGAGGCAAGTACAACATTTAAGATCACAAGAGAGAGGTTTTACAACCTGACCTTAATAACTAGTATTTGGGTACTAGGTTTATTCCAAAAGAATATGACAACAGTAAATTACAAGGTAATTAAAAAGCCTTTTAAAATTTTGAGTATTGATTTTTAGAAACCCTTTTCTGTTTCACATTTGTTTTAAGACTTCTATCTTGACCATACTATTGCTTGCGCTCATGAAGTGTGAATTTGTAAACGGATCCTATTTGTAGACCTTAGAGGAAGAAAAAAATATATCATCTCATTGTCTTAGACTCACTGGACAATAGTATTGCAAATACGTTTTTGTTTTTAAACCAAAAGTCAGCTGCTTTGTAACCTTCATGACTTAAGCTATTGAAAATATTGTAAAAATGTAGAAGAGAGAAGACAGGTAAGCAATACTGAGGGGTTCATTAACGCATGTTTCCTTGGTGATATATTTTCTGGTTTACTGTAATTGTTACTCTGTTTTCATCAGAAGTTTAACTGTAACTAGTTCAGAGTTGTCCTTGTTTCCAAAGCAAGTACTACTGAAAAATATACACTGTTCAAGTTAAAAATGGAATAGTTTTTTTGTGAAAATTTGTAATTTGCTTCAAATCCAAGAATTGCATTTTTTAATGTTGGTAACTGAAAGGCAGATATTTTAGATGCAAAGACAATGTTGGCAAAGCTGTGTGGTTCCCATATTTGTTTTTTGTTGTATAATTACATGTTTTTTTCCCTTTCCTCTGCAATTCTGTTTGATCACTAGCTTAAATTGTTCCACCCCAGCTGTTTATAAAGCAGAATTAATGGCAGCTGGATTGCTATTCTTACACTGTGCAATTTAATGTGAACCTTTGGAATTACAGGCTTTGATCTGATTTGAGATGTACGTATATACCTTCAAGAGAACTCAACTGAAATCTGAAACATCAAGCTAGATCTTGAGAATGTGCTAATGTGAATTAATCTGGAAAGAGGCATTTATATGAAACCGGTCCTCTGATACATTTCCTATGAGAAAATGAAAAGCAATTAAGCGTTCAGTAATTTAATTCAGCCTTTTCATATGATTGTAATCTTCTAAAATTTTAAAAGGTGGTCAGTTCTAGGATCTTTAAAAATGTATAAAAAGCCAAAATAATGGTGGGTGTTTTTCTCTGAAAAAGAAATTACGTAAAATCTGGAAAGTAAATGATTGTAGAGCAATGCTGACTTTGTGAAATTTTCTCATTTCAAATTTACGTGCTAGGGATTTAGATTTTTTCATTATACCTGAATTTAAATGTTTTCTAGATCAAGTGTAGGTTTGGACTGCAATTAACATCATGAAAATTAAGGGGAGATGCTGGCATCGTAAGTATTTCTGAGATAGTTTTGAGTTGCAAAATCATAGAAGAATGTAGCACCTTGAGAAACAAAAGTCATAATAAAGTAGTGTCGAGAAAAATAATTAGCACAGAATGAGTTGAAATAATAAAAATGGCTCTATTTTAAGTTTTAAATGTAGAAGCTTTGAGATAGAAGATTATAACATTATTGTCTGAGCTTTCAGTTATACAAAGATAGACCCCAATTCCTTGCAGTTGAGAAGATGTAGAGAAAAAAAGGAGTGTAAAAGAGCAGTTCTTCACTCTAGAAGAAATACATCAGTATGGAATCAAAGGTCTTTGATTAACAAAGATAAATATGGAATTGCTAAAACTTGCCTGAAGTATCTAAACATAAACATGGAAAAATGAAGCCTCAAGAGAAAGACTTGAAAATAAATCCCATCAATAAAATTGCCATTAAGACATCAGAAAGTTGCAAAGATAGTACTAGAGGAGGATTTTCTGCATCATCCAACCAAATTTTAGGTCTTTTAGGCAGTCATGTATTGTCATGCCTCCCATACATTTAGCAGCTGTACCTTGAAAAAAAATGTGTTTGCACCCAGCCTTCTACAGAAATGTATTACATTTCTATTACAATGTTAGACACTTGTTTTGATTTTTCCAGTATGAAATCTAGTCATGGGCACCTTATACTCATTTCCTCTGCTGCTAGTGACTCCTTTAGTGAATTTGAGTCTTTTTTTCAGTGTTTACCTTTTTGTTCTCTTTTGGCTTTAATTTTGTTTGATGTAAAGCAGTTAGTCTTTCAGTCTTCTGGGAAGTAAGGTTTTCATTCTCTGGATAACTTTAGTAGCTCTTTCAGTAAGTATTCTAGTTTAAATTCTTTCTTGGAGCTGAGTGGCCAAAATTTTATGCTGATTTCCTGGTCAAGCTTTTGTGTAATTGTAATACACAATTACAAATACAAAAATAATACAAAAATATACAAAAATATATTTTCCTGTCTCTATTGCCAGTAACTTCCCAAAATACCTCTTAACATATTACTTTTTGCATAGCACATAGCACTGATGGTTAATACTTCTTTTGTAATCAATCAGTAAAAACATCCATATATATATCAAATGAGATATCCAATATTGAGGTCAATATTCTGTTTTGGATACCATCCAGGAGCAGCTGCTTAGAGGAATCCTAGAAGAACAGTGAAAAAAATCTCCTAATTTGCAGCAGCATGTGGTTTAGAGACTTTCCTCTGGTAGAGGCACTATCCATCCATATCATTGTGTGTAATAACCTTTGTTCTTGAATTTGTTTTTTCTTAAACTCAGTTGTACTTCTGGCATTCCTGGTATCACTTGACGTATATTCTGCAGTTTAATAGCATGGAAAGAAAACAGTACATAATTGTTACTTCTATATAGTTTCATTTCATACCTGCTAATATTTGCCATAAGAAATACTGAACAATCTTACTGTCTATTTTCTCTTAGGCATTTTATTTTGTTTTAAACCTCAACCACCAGTCACCTACTTTCCAAACAGAAGTCAGCTTAGTCTCCTCCCATGCAAAAGTTTTTTGTAATTTTAGTCTTTCTCCCTTAGTTATGCTATATTACTTTTGGTATGGGTTGACCAGTATTATAAGCAGTGGGCAGGCAATGTAGTCATAAAACTTATTTCTTGATTTCTTTCACTTTTCTCATGAATCTTCATTTGCCTTTTTGATTGTTACTGATTATTGGGCCATACTGACTTATGTTCCCAGCTAATGCTTACCTGATGTTCAAGATGATTTCGAGCCACTTGTTATGTGTGTACTTGTAATTTTCTCCACGTTTTCCTCTAGTGTACTCGGATCTTTTTGTTCCTCTGCAATTTCCAATTAATAGGCTTCCAACTCATAAAGGATACTGTTATCTTGTTATACTGAGAAAATGATTTTACTATTCCATCTGCATTAATGCCATCAGCATGTGTGCTTTTTTGTTTGAAAAGGGATTAGGCTAGTACTGAAATGTAGGCGGTCAGTGTTTTGTGCTTATTATCCTTAGTACAGGAGACAAGCAATAAATTTCATTTACTTGGATGTCCAGTGTGACAGGACAGCCTATTTTCTGTGTCTTCCCAGAGTGCACAGAGATCTTACATGAAATTTTACATCATTCTTTATTATATTATGGGCCGAACTGCCATTAAAAATGCCCCTGTAATGGTTGGAAGGCAGTGAAATGATTAATAAAGAGGTATTCTTAAAAGTGACCAGATCCATTGACCAGTAATGGTGAGTGATACCATTTGAATCCATTGTCATACTGGTGCCAAAAAAAAATATAAATCATTACAGGAATTAAAGGCTGTGGAAAAGCTGTCAGTAAAGTTTGAATGATGCTAGACCTCCCCCACCTAGTCCAGTTTTCTGAGGTGATACCAATCCATGATGATGGCAGCAGTGTGGGGCAGCCTGGAGGGTGTTACTTAATTCTTTTTTGTTCTATAGCATATGGAGCCCTCTCTTATCAGCATGCCTTCTGTACCTCAGGACTTACTGCTTCTGTTCCTGCTATGGTCCAGGGGACTGGACCACAGCAAACTCTTTCCCATTTCCTTCCCAGATTGTTTTATCTCTTTCAGGTACGAGAGGCCCTAACCCAGCGTACCCGATATTTCAATCCATCCCATTCTCAGGCCCCACAGACCCTCACTTTACAAGTCCTGCAAGTCTGTGCTGTCAGTTTTTGGGTGGAGGAGCGTGTGACACTGGCTGATAGGATGAGGGGCAAAGGGAGGTGATGGCCTACAGTCTGACTGCATTGCTTCAGCAGGGTGGTCGCTCTGCTAACAGGACCCATAATCCGAAGAATGGGCACTTGGGGATGGTAGTGGACAACAGAGGAAGATTAAGCCAAGTGGTCCAGAGGAGGATTTGAGACTAATGTTGATGAAAATATTTGTATCAGCTGCTTTGTTCTACAATCCTCCAAGGCTTTCACTGTTTTTTGAGATTTTGTGCACCATGTTGGTATTACTGTAGCATCCCTGTTTCCCATCCCTTTTCAGAAAGGTCTAAATTAGGAGCTTTCTTTCTGAAGTCTTAAGCTGGCGTTTTTGTAAAGATGAACTGCTGCTCCAGCTTCAATAGCTGGTAATAGGAGTAGAACACATTAAAATTTGAGATTTTATAGTTAGTATGATTAAGCTCTGTGACACATAGAACATAGCAAATTCTGTATCTAGTTGAGCTTCTTAAACTGAGGCCTTTTAAATTGGTGCTGTTATTTTTTTTCTCCTTTGAGATAAAATCTGTGAATATAAGCACCCTCCTTCTGTTATGTGCTTTTTAGAGGCAATTAATCAGAAATGAGTACTCAAATTGACACTTTTCGTACAGGTGCTCATAGTCAGAGCTTTTGTTAAAAGAATCTAATTTATTAGGACTTTCTAGTGTAGGGAGATGCTTACCTGGGAAATTGACTTCTGGTTTTATATAGTTCCTGTGTATGTTCCACCTGCTCTTATATAGAACCTGCTTGACAGAAACAATTTCTATCAAAATTACTACATACCAGTAACTATATTTTTGTTGTAGAGCTCTTATAACTTTGTTCATGGCGTTCAATTACTTATGCTTTTTTCCTCAAATATTTAAAAAAAAAAATCACTCAGATGCCTCTGAATCGTGTGAGATTGGCTTTCATTGTGAAACAGTTTTGAAAGCATCCTTCTGTAAATGTAGATGATCAGGCTTGTTAGTGGTGTTTTTAACCTTTTAGATTAGCTCCTCTTCTTATATTTTACCTTTCCCTCTTCCTGGTCTTCCACACTGCAGCCAAAATCTCTGTCCTGTAAGATTTAGCCCTTTTAGTTTCCCCTCAAGGTCACAAACTGTTTTCTCCATGAAAAGATTAAAATTGCTAGATGTTGTAAAGCTGGCCTAAGCCTCACTGTTTTTCTTTCTCCTTTTTTCCTCCTTTTTTTGGATTAATTGTTGCCAGCTGCCTGTATTTTGTCACTGTCCGGGAGGCTTGAACACCTAGTAAAAATCTCCCACTTCCTTACCCTCTTGTACACCAAAAGCTGCCAGTGCCCTTTCCTTGCTACCTTCTTTCTGCTCCTCCAGCTTTTAAACTGTTGTACCAGAGGAGAGGAATCTTATTGTTTTATTAGTTATATCCACATATTTGGATGAGAGGACAATACCACATCTAACTGTAGGAAGACACAAAGACTGTGTAATACAAAATGGGAAATTTCGGGTTGTTATGTGTGACAGTTTGTTAAAAAGTTACAGTGCTTGGTAAGTGCATTTGCAAGAATACGAAAGGGCATGATACAGCTCATGCTATAGCTGGTAATTCCTTTAAGCTAATTGAAGATGTTTTCTAAAGGTGTTTGGTTGCTTTGGGTTCTGAATAATTGATAGTTTCATGAACTTGCTTCTGTGCACTCAAGCTCCAGCCTTAGAGTATCGTATTGACTATCATAGTTTCGCATTGCATTTCTTTGGTAGTACTAAGAGTTCCTGTCACTCTCAGGCCAAAGCTGGCAAGGAGAGTCATCGGTTGTGTTGGCATGACTGTGGATCTGTGTTAGAAACAGGATTATTTCATGTTGTAAACCATAGTTTATTGTTAGTGGAGAGGAGGGGGGCAGCCTGCTGCAACTTGGGAGCTGGTGTGAATGGTCAGAGGTACATGCAAAGTCCTTAAGCTAGCATAGCTGCTGAAAATAATGTTATATAGAACTGCTGCCTAACCTGTTTATCAGTTAAAATTACTTCTAAGATTCCATCCTTTTTCTATCTGTCTTTGAAGAGCTAAATTTGTGCAGGTCACCTTTAACTGGATAATTTTTGTTCCTTCTGTCGGCAGTCTGACACGAGTCGTGCTTCTTCACTCCCTCTGTCTTGTTAACATACAAAATACATTTCCCACTTTCTCATTTGTACTTTCCTTGTACACATTTCTTGTTATCAAACAGAAACTGTTCTTACTTGGACACATTCACAAACTGCTGCTGTATCAATCCTTCTCTGGTGACTTTTGTTTTTAATGCTTTTCCTGTCAAAGTGGATTAGGAGGTAGCTCATCCACAAGACCAAATAAGCAGGTTCAAAATTAAATTAAAACCCCTGTATTTGAAAGGAAAGAAAGACTATAGTTTGGTCAGTGATTGTTGCTTATTTCAGGGGAGTGTATTTGCACTTGCCATTTCCTGTTAGCCTAAGGAAAAGGGGTGATCTAGTCATATACTAAAAAAAATAATTATGCAGACCCATTCATTGTCCTGCTTTTCCTCTTATGATTAAACATTTAACTGGTATTTCAGTCCATGCTAGTTCATAATTTTTACTTTGTTACACGAATAGAAAAAGGAATGGATTTTTTTTAGAGCATCAGTGTCTTAATTCCTTTAATCTTTGTTGGTTTTCCTCTCCATCTGCCAAACTATGACAGGGTAAAGGCTTTTAGAGATAAGTTCTTTTGTACTTTGACCATAATAGTAGTAGCAGGGTTATAAGTGTCTGCATTGCAAGACACAGAGGATGTATTGCTGTAGGACATGCTTTTCACTAATCAACTTGTTTCACAAATTTCTGTGCCTTTCTGTTTGTTTCTGGATTCCTAAAATGAAGATACTTGGTGAACTATCGGATGGATGTTTTAATTTCTAATACTGTCCTGTGATAGGATTTCATTGATTTTCTTGAATATCTAGATATTTTTAGAGTTTTCTGTTACAGATTCAGCAAGACAGTGTTTCTGGAAGAGAATCTTGAAGATAGGATAGTAAATAGTTCTAGGGTTTATAGGCAATCTGTATTTAAAAAAAAACATAGACCAGTGTTCATGTAGCAAATTTCAGTGATTTAATTTGGCAGCTAACAGTGAATGAAACAGCGGGTTTTTTTGTCATACAGTGTACCATTTTGAATTTTTTTAGGTTCATTTAATGTTTTTTAATATGTCTTCAATAGTGTAATAAAGACTTTCAGAAGTAAGAGAATTTCTTTAACAGACCACAAAATTTACATTTATATCAGTCATTGCACTAGCAATCTCTCTTGCTCAAATACCGTGGATTGCTTTACCCATACTGATTAGTACGTTCTAGCTTCAATGGCTGCTCTCTCTTCAGGTCATGGATGCTTTTATTTCCAGCTCTTCAGAGTCCTATGAAGAACACTTGCCAAAATGCTGCTGCTATTTGCCTAAGCTACATGATTCTGTATTTGTATGTGTATGCAAGGCAATTTTTTAAAATTGATCTACAGAAGATCTGCCTTCATAGTCTGAATATCTGGAATAGAGTCAAGAAAAGATGAAATTAGCATTGTTACCAGGAAATGGAATAGTTTGTGAATGTCTTCTTTAATTTCCTAGATTATTAATTTGATTCTTCAGAGCAAGGAAGAGATTTTTGTCAGTTGAAAACCTTTTCCTAATTGCAATTGTTAACCAGATAAGTTGGGGAAATGTGAATTTTTACATTTTGTAATGGTTTCTTTAAGCACTGTTTTATTCTCACATATTTTTTTTTTTTCTCCTGCACTTATCTTTATCATTCTGTCCAGGGCTCAGTGGTGAGTTTTGTATAAGAATGTCAAAAACTGTAGATAAAAATTTTGATTGGATACTAATCTACTGTTCTCTTTTCCACTACCACACAATTTACAACTGTTTTTTGTCCACCCTCCTTTCTCTTTCTTATGTTTCTGACCACAAATAGGTAAGCAGTATTTAATTCTAAAATGGGGCATCTGGTGATAATTAATCCTATCTAGAGTCTGCTTCTCAGTGCAGTCTAACTAGATTTGTCTTGAGGCAGTTTGTTCCTTTTTCTTCAATTTGTAATGTTACCATTTCAAAACTTTTTTGAGTGTATATTTTATAGTTGTGTATCTTAGTTTCCCAGAATTGTGTATGGCGATCTCCACTATTTAAACATATACTGGATAATGTGGAGTTCATAGTTTGACACGGATTACTGCATTAGGTGTAAGCCTTCAGTTTAGACAGGAAAGACTGCAGTGACTGTAAGGTATGAGCTGAGTGTGAACCACCTCAGTGGTACCTGTCTGGATGAACAGATGATTTTAAAAGTTGCTCAAAAAGACAGGAACTATCATTCCAGTGGGTGCTATCTGTGAACATTCACAGAGAACAACCTGCCTGTCTTCACATTTAGTCGATCATTTTAGCAAAAGCCTTCTTAGCTTGTTTATACTGCACTTTTAAATGCTCTTTCAAAAACCTTAGAAGCTATTGTCCATTTGCCAGATTTCCAGTTTACCTTGGTAGAATCCACTCAGTTTTCTTTTCTGCCAATAAAAAAACCCTTACTAAATTGAAAACTGGGGGGAAGGAGACTGCATGTAAAAATGAATCACTTCTAATACTAAATGAAGAAGTTGGAGTCTCAGCTTGTTGCAGTGATGAACCCTGCAACATACTTTAGATCCAGATTCCTGTATGCTGTCTTACATCTTGAGATTTCTATGAGCTTGTAAACAGTCAGTTGTGAATACTGGTGACAGAGCCCTGTTGGTAAAGAATAGTGCTAAATCCATGGGAATAAGCAAACAGGCAGACATCTGTTGGATACCTTTCATTTTATTGCAGTAAGGAAGCTGTATAATGTTGTTGATGTTCTCTACTTTGGGTGAGTGGTTGTTAGTATAAGGTTATAAAAATTGAAATTTATGATTTTATTTTGGTTAATGTGATGTGTATAGACTTTCAAACAAGTGATCAAAGGGATACTAAAACAGTTCAGAATTGAGAGCACAGCAACTTGCCGAAAGGAAGAAACAAATACAAATATAAAATATAATAAATACTACAAAGCTGCCAATAAGCAATTATAAAAGTACTAAAAAATATATTTTTAAGCTTACTGTGATGAAGAAGGATGCTGAAATGAAATAGAGGAAAATTTATTCTGAATTAAACTCTGCTGTTTTCCAAAGTGAAAAAGCATCAGAAGACAGGGAGGAATTTTCCCAACATGGACTGTTACAGTGAAAGGAATCCAAAATTCTAGGCACATAATCACAAGTTTTCATAATGTGGTTGGTTTATGTACATCTGCTTAGCACCAGTCACTGACTGTGTGCCTACTCTTAGGTTTAAGCTTACACTCTGCCGTTTGGCATAAACTAGATATGTACGTGCTGAGCTGTTGTAGCTTAACTGACATCTGGTGACTTTGTAAGGAGGGAGAGACTTATTATGGGGAAGAGAGAAAGCCATTAGATTTAATTATTACAGCACCGGTTCTAGTCATGGAACATCCAGGTGGTTTCTTTCCCCAGAACAAAAGGGCCTACATTTTGTACTGTGTGATTTAAAAAGTTGGACTTCCCAGTAGGAAGCCTTTTAATTAAAAAATAAAATAAATTTAAAAGTGTGAAGAAAGATTCCAACAGAAGCTGGGCAAGATGATTTCTAGGATGATGATTTCCTATAGAAGGAACAAATATTTTGTCATTGTAAATGTTTTCCAGTTAAGACATTAAAGAGCTAGTATGTTTTGCTTTTAATTAAGCTCTGTCTACTAATACTGACATGTTGCATGTGTACATTTTAGCAGCCTAACTGATGACTCATGTTTATACAGTAACTTAATGCTGAATATTTATGATATTTCACTTGAGACCGGAAAAGTAAATATTAATGATTTTAATAAATGATTTTACAGGAGCATGGCAAGTGACAAACTTGTGTTGAAGTTGTGGTCCTGTTACAGGTTTGCAAATCCATCTCCTTGGAATTCTGTACCTACCAATGCTTAAAATTCAGGTGCTGTTGCTGTGATCAGCCATGTATTAAATTAAAGAAGTAAAACAATAATATGTATTTTATGTTTTGTTTAGGGTGCAAAATTTGGACATCCAATGGGATTAAGTCAGGCTCCTCCCCCGCGTTCTTTGGTTCGAAGATCATTTGGAAGATCTAAGCGATTTAGTATTACTCGTTCTCTGGATGACCTTGAGGTAAATAACTTTCACTTAAAACTTAGAATTGAGTCTTAGGAATTTACAGTAGTTAATGCTGATCATTAGTGAAAGAAAGCAAGCGGTATCTGTAATGTAATAAAGTTACTAATCATCATATGACATTTATGTGAGGGGAATACAAATTTTGGGCATCACCTGACTCTTTCAGTGTTTCTTTAATAGTTGATATTGCTGCCAGCAGTGGCCATTGTTTCTGTGGAGAATCTTGACTTACCCATCACAGCTGGTCACGTAAAGTAAAACAATACAGTTTGACTGAACAAAATGTTCATCATATCTTCGAAATCATTGTATCATGATATTGTACAAAAAATCAAGTTCTCATGATGTTCTTCTTTTCATTCAGCTGATGATCATTGCATTGAGAATGTTTCAAGAGGTGAAATTTGTTGCTAGACCAGGTTCTTTACATAACTTCCTAAGGAATGTAGCTTACTGCGTATGGAAAATTTTTTTAAAATACTTAAATTTCCTCCTTATATGTCAACAGCTGAGAAAAGGGAATGCCTAATGAACTTGGTGTTGGTCATTGGTTATGTTGATTTTGAGTCTTTCTGAGTGTAATGTAATAATGCTATTTCACATCTGGTATAAAACATCAGCTGATGCCTGGTTCTCAGTGGCCAAACCTTATTGATTTTGGTGGAAACAAGGAATAAAAAGTCATCTGAATTTTAAAAGCTGTTCTGCCTGCTTTGCTAAGAGCCTTCCTCAACCAGCTGTAGGATTATGGCTTCATTATATCTTCTGTTCTAGTGTGCTTCCTTGGGAAAACCTGACCCATAGTAATGTGAAGGTGAATGGAGGGTTTTTCCCTTGTCCTTTTATGATGCTTATCTGAAAGAAGGTTTGTGGTTGGGGAGAAATAAAAATATGTGCAGAGCTTTTGGCACAAGAACCGTGTAATACATATTACACTGCTCTTCAGCATGGGAGGGAATGTGGCACACTGATTCCTCTAAATGGGAAGGAGGTGTTTAAAAAGCATTTGAGATGGGAGGAGGAAAGGAGATATTCTGAGTTTCCTTTCGTGGGAAAATGTAGGAAGAATGGCATTTTACTGACTTGGAATTAAAGGAAAGCGGAGCTTAGTGCACTGGATTTTTAGGGAACAATATATGGAAGGAGCTTCTGGTGTGCTTAGGGAATGCAGGTAGGAACTGTGATTGCTTCTCAGATGTCTTAAAGGATGTTTTTTAATTGTGGTCTATTTCTATTTTGTTACCTGAAGCTTTTAAGTGTCTCTTTATTTTTTTTTCTAATAATGGAAAATACTTTTTCATTTCTTTGCATTCATAACTTTAATACAGTAAGTGCATAACTTTAAGAAACAGAGCAAGATCTTCTGGATAAAGCTGTTTGGGAACTATCTCGCTAAATCTTTCTTAACTGGGAAACTATGATTTCTTCTAAATTAAAAAAGCTTGCTAGTATATATTACCAATTATGACAGGATTTCTGGTCACAGTAAGAGAGAATCTTGTCAATATCTAGGAGCCTAGAATTACTAGCACTAGGCATGTGCAATAGAAAAAACACGGTTCACACCATGTTCTTCTGGATTGAAATTTCATACAGATTTATATGCACATCTCATATTTTGAGAATTTTAAACACCAAGGATATAATTTTATTTCTGTTGTTGGAGGTGTTTTACATTGCATAAAGATTCATTAAAATAGGGACTTGGTACTTTGTTAATTTCAGAACAATGGCATGGTTACTGGCCTAAAAAGTCAATTTTTCTCTCATGTCTTAGTTGGTATGGTAGCGTATACAATTTGAGTAGCACCAGCAGGAGGGATTGAGAGGCTCTCTGGGTTACACAGTGTAGTAGTTGTTAAAGCTGTTACTTTGGATAGGGAAATTTACATTCTAGGTCACCATATGAATTGGACAAAGAAACAATCTGTATTGAAATCTGTGTTTGGATGAATGCCCTTACTAACTACATGTGGCTATTTGGGTGTGGACCGCTCTCTGTTGATTGCTGCTTTTCACTTGGAAAGCTCTTTCCCACTCCCCCACCCCCCCTCCCCTTTGCATGCCATAAGAGAATGATATCCTAGCCACCGGGAGAAATACCAACCCAGAGAAGAATTTCAAAAACTTCTTAAGTCAAAGTAAAATAGTGTTGAGGTGTTTTGATTTTGGTTCTAACTTTAACATTGCTACTGCAGCACTTCTCCCAAGTACTATTACACTAAGTATAGTGGAACACCATGGTGTCAGTACATGTTAAGATTATTTCAGGCCATCTATTTAAAGTTGCTGGAAGAGGAGATAACAATACCAGGAAATTCTTAAGAGACTCCACCTTTGGAATAATGATTCTGAACATATTACATAGGCTGCTTGGTTGCTTTTTTGTTCTTTCCAGTTACCTTAGCAGAATGGATAACGTAACCCAAAACGTGAAGTTTGAAAATGAATATGCTTCTCTGATCTTGTGGGTTTGATACCTGTTAGCATCCAACTTGGTGTTCTAAATTGAGCAGTGTAAGCAGGTTCCTTGCACTTTCTTTTATGGGCATATGCTGAACACTCTTCATTTGCTTATGGGTCTAAACAAGGCTGTATTTGGATTTTTTGTGAAAGTATGAGCTTGCTCCTCTTGTCTGTGGAGCTGTAGTGTGTGAAATACCAAGTGTCAGTTTTGCTGTCTTCTGCCATAAGGTGGCGTGATTTCTTTGCGGTTTGGTGATTATTTTTTTTTTAATCTATCGAAGTAAATATATCTAAAAATATATTTTAATTTTAATAAAAATATTGCAAGAGAATATTTCACTTTTTCTTTTAAATTGTTAGATTATGGCTGCCTCTACATACACAGACAATATTATTATAAGGTTAGAATTAGCTGTAATGTTATAGCTGGCCCCTCCTCAAGCATTTTCCTCTTACCTGCAGAAGCTGTATGACACACAGAAGAAAACAGACAAGTTCGTAGAATTAACCTCTAGGTGCTGCTTTTACTAATAGAACCTGTATACAGGATTATTTTAAATCTGCAGGGATTAAAGTAGGATGACAGTGCAAAATTAATGGATGCAGTTATGCTATGGAAATTGTCTCACAAAATAAAAAAGACACAGTTCTGCCTGAACTGTGGAAACTGTGCTTGTTCACACCAGGGCTGAATACAATTATCTTGTAAATTGGAACTGAATCCAGAAAATTAGCATGTCTAGGATATGCCTTAATTATGTTGTTTTCACAAGAAATGTATTTAGAAATTTTTCTTTATTAAATTACAAGAAAACTGTTTTTATTAAGAACAGATTCCTTTTTTGTATGCAGTAATAAAAAATATTAATTTGTATTAATAAAAAATAATTTGTTGTTATGAAATAGTGTCCATTAACAACTATGTTAAAATTCTGTGATTTCCACCAGTTTTACTTTATAGCATGTTTTCTGGTTCATATTTGCAAGGTGTAGCTTAAGCTAAATGGAACTTGCCATGATTTAGGATTATTTAATATTTGGACTAATGAGAGCATATGATCCTATCTTTCTTCCTACTTTTTTCCTCTGTAGGTAAGTGCCATTACTCTCGTCCTCTTGCACAATTCTGTCCTAGCAAAGAGGCTGGTTATAGATTGGTAAACACATTAAAAGTGATTCTATGAGACTGCAGAGACTAGAACACTGCTTTTGTAAAAATTTACGTGAAACAGAGTAATCCTTTTACTCATCAGCCGTTTTGGAATCAGATTCCGTAATATTTTCAACTGTAGCTCATTCCATTAAAATTTTAATTTTTCTTGAGGTCTGTAAATATGGGGGACCCTTGCAGTATTCCCTTGAAGTCAGTAAGTTTATGTTCCTCCTTGCCAAGGAGAACATTCAAAACTGTTCTTGAAAATCATTGTGGCACTTGTACTTCTGGTATTTGTCTGTATTTAAAAGTGGGGCAGAATAGCATCATGAGTGACCGTGATGGCAAAAAAGTGCCAAGCTCTTTGAGTATTGGTAAGTAATCTTTTAATGTAGAAATTGTTTAAAAAATAAAGACTTCAATTCTTTTAACTAAATATCAGGACAAAAAAGATGGCTGTTGCTGATTTTCTTGTCTTCATTCTGATTTGGAAACCTTAAAGCGGTATCCTTTATGAAAAAGAACATTTGTTGGATCAAATTTCTAGAGTTCAGTAGTGTTTTCAAAGTTGGAATGTATCATATATTCCTTTTAAAAATCAGTGTGAGGACTTTGTTAGAATGTTCTATCTTAATTGTAACCATTAATAATGCAGTATTATTAGCTGTTATTATCGATAATAATGCTTGATTTTTTTTTCTATTTTGTTAATTCCACTGAAGCAACTTTTTTGTATTTCATCTGCTAATTGAAAGCATACAACAGATCTCTCTGGTATGAGGTTTTTATACTAATGAATGACATGTCTCTGCTGGATGTTAGCTTTGGCATCTGTGGGTGGCAAAAACCCCTAAATGCTCATTTGACTTAATAATGAGTTTTTAAGTGGGTACCTGTCTTTGACTGATTTAAATAATCAGACAAAGCTTACACTGGGAGATTATAGCTTGTATTAGAGCAACTAGTATACTAGGAAAATCAGACAAGAAGAGCTAAACATGCCCCAAACTTTTCTCACCCTGTCAGTTGATCTAATAAAAAGTATTAACTCTCCCTGCAGAGTTTGTCTTACTGATGTTCTTAGATCATCACGATGGCCACACCACCACCACTATGGCTAGGATAATTTCATTATTTAAATCAAGAAGCCTCTTCATTCTCAGCTTATAATTGTGAATTTAAATTTGAAAAAAATGTGTATTTTTGTCTTAGGTTTTACTAGGTTTGTTTTAAGCTATGCTAACTTGCCATGGGCTGCCAGTGTACACAGGTTTCACCATGTACTACGTATTGTGTCTTTTGCATGTATTTTGTCCTAATTTTTGTCTAAGATGTAACTGACCAATTGATAGGTTTGCTGTCTGCTTTCATGAAGGTGGTGAAAAGGCGAGTTGTGAAATAAAACCTGCATGCCAGAATAAAATCTCCATTTTTGTATGTAAAAGGTAGATCTGGAATTTTAGCATGCTACTAATAGAGTTCTTATGGGGCTACTGTTGTCTCATATATGGATATTCTGATATAGATATATGTAGATATGGATAGTCCAGTGCCTAACACTGCTGTTTTGGATCTGTGACCACAGCTTAGGTTCTTTGTTTCTTTTTTCCTTTAGCTAGACCTGTCTGATGTTGCTTGGTGGAGTAGCAGTGAAGGACAGATCCGTTTCTTGGAGTGTGCCACCTGGGGTCAGCTTTTAAAACAGGACAGTGTAAGATGAGCAGTTAGTGATTTTTGCAGTCACTCGCTATAATATATAATAGCTCAAACCTGCTTGCTGAACTATAATACATAGCTTTAAATAGTGTAAGTTGGTCATGACATTAAATGTTGATTTCTTTACCTTCAGTTACTGTAGTGTACGTAGTCATGGAGCGGACCAGTAAGGCTTTGAAAGCATCCAGTGCTTTCTGCCAGGCATTCTTCTGCTCTATTCAGACCTTTGACTGTTACAGTCCTGGTAGGCAGGGGTTTGCAATGTTCCCATTGTCACGTTGTTAGAGTTGTCATTTATGTGGCTTCATCCTGGGCTAACTAGCATATTTTCTCAAGTGATTTCAGACATGGTTTAGTAGTTAGCCCTAATAACTGGCATCACTGTGCCCAGCGGGCAGTTCAGATGCAACCAACTTGATTGGTAGGAGGTTGGGAGAGCTTGGTGGTTTGATAGTGGCCAGAAAGCACCAGCTGTCTTTGAAAATAGCTTATGGCACTCTTTATTTGCCTAGTACAGATATAGCCAGTGTGTGTCTAGGTTGCCATCATCTGGTTCTGGATGATGCCTATGTTATCCCTGTTATCCCTCAGTCTTTTCTTTTTTTTTCTGTCATCATTCTTAGTATGTCTTCCAAGAACATAATTTTTTCAGATTTTGTTCTCTAGACTGCTCTATTAAGAATTTAAAACTCTTTTCAGCATAGTCTAGAAGATCATCTTCAGGCTTTTACTTTGGCATGTGTGATCTTATCAGGTACTTTAGTTATATCCATTGTTACTCCCTAAATAAGGAAAAGATCATGCCAGTGGTATATATTTATTATTTTCACAGATTGTGCACTAGGATTAATGTTAAGCTGGTACTTTATACTGAACCATAATTTTTAAAAGTTACGGATATATGCTTTTAAGTTTTTCTTACAATTATAGACTTTATCATTGAAAGTTCTTATGTTCTTCACACTGTTTCGTAGAGTATCTGACAGAGGTGGATTGGTCAACAGATGAGTACAGTTGTGTGTAACGTCTTTATTGTGAATTGGAGACACTTACCTCTAGATACAATCCAGAATGTTAGACTGTGTGGTATTTTTGCAGACAGTGAGAATAATGGGATTTATTTTCTGTTATTGCAATTGGTAAGATGACCATACTTAAGTAATTTTACTGTTTACTGTTTTCTCCTGCTTTTGGGTTATTTTGTTTATTTCATATTATGGAGAAATTTGCCATGTAAATTTGCATATAAAAAGTGGAGTAGTCAGAGAATGTGCCGAGAGCTGGATTACATCTCTACTTCCTTTGTTAGGTGCATGTGGCAATGCTTATCATGGTAGTGCTCATCCCATACTTTGGTGCCTGAGAAGAAGGCCTGTGTTGCCTAGGATGGATTCCATAGGGAATTCAGTCCCCATATGTGCAGACATTTGCCACTGTATGGAGAAATTTCTCCCAGAGGAAGCAGTCAGCACGTTGTCTGACCCTGCCACTCAAGTGGTGTCCAAGCCTTACTGCCTCTGGGCTTGGCTGTCCAAATCAAGCCAATTTCTGTCACAGAACCAGAGCACAGCATATGCTTTCAGGGACTAGTTAGGAATGTGTATTCTTCCTAAATCCTCAGGCAGTACGCCTTACTTCTTGTCAGTAGCCAGTACTGCCAGATGCAGGTGAATTCATAAGCTGTCAACGTATCTGATGGAGTCACATTTATGAAACTACAAGGATCAGCCAAGGTAGCCAAGTTAAAGTAACAACCTGAAGCTACAGAGGGGTCATATCCCTTAGTTCAGCAATATGAAGGTATCAGACCTTGGTTTTGGCTCTATTATTTTGGTTCTGGTTTCCTTCAGTAGTGAAGAAACAGTCAATGATCACAGAACTGGGACTCTTGGTAGACGGGCAACCTCTCAGGTGCCTTTCTCTATAACCTTTGGTACCTAGCATTTGTTTAAAATTGGGCTTACTCTCTTTGAACTGAAACTGTTTGCTCTTCTGGCTCTAATTCATGAGGTACATGACATTAAGTCAGAATAATACCTTACTGCACTGGGGTCTGTTGCTGAAATGCAGAGTTATTTGCTGTGTAAGCCTGGCCCTTGCTTCGGTTTCTTACCTTATGCCTGATTTAAGAGCATCTTGGCTCCTCCCAAGAAGGTGAGCAGTGAGGCGAAGTTACTCAAGGTAATAAGGACAAGAGCAGTCTCTGAAAATGAGAGCAGCCTGCTTTTATAAGACTAAATGACTGGACAAACAAAATGGCAGATGAAAATGTATGCAGATAAATGTAAAGCAATGCAAATGAAGCAAAACAGCCCTGGCTTCATACATCAAATGATATATATATATATATGTATCTCTGAGCTGTTTCTTCTCAGAAGTGAGGTCTTTGAGTTATAAGGGAGAGTCCATGAAAATGTCAGCACAGTACAGTAGCAATGAAACAAATCCTGCATTGTGAATTACTGGGGAAGGAATAGAGGAAAAAACCCCATAAGGATTCCATTACACATATCTGTGATTTGCCTGCGCCTGCTCTCTTTATTTCAAATATGTTATATTAGAAGTAGAAAAGGAAAAAGAAAAGTAGAAGTTCAGAAAGGCATAAGAAAGAGTACAAAATCATGGGTGGCATAGAAAAGTAGTTGGGATTGACTGCTCACCTTCTCCTTCGGGACAAGAAGACAGCACCATTAATTAAAGGCAGCTGAAGCCAGGAGCAAAACAAACAGAGGAACACAATTGTTCATGCAGGAGGTGAGTCCGTCTGTGGGATGCCTCACCACTGAGTGTTGTAGATGCAAGAAATTTGCATGTCCTAGGGGGAAAGTGGACAAGTATTGGGAAAAGAGAGCCACTGGGGATTATTAAGGACACAAGCCACACCAGGTTCAGGAAATGTCCTGAACTAAAACTATCCGGGGTCTGGGAGAATGTAATCAGGGAAATATCCTAAGTGTTGCCCAGTGCTACTCGTTGGTAGACATCCATGTATGGCCACTACTGAAAACACAATACTGGGTTTGATAAACCTATGTCCTTAGACATAGTGATGGTCATTGCTTCTCCTTAACTGTGGGGTTATGGATTGTGCTCTCAGTACAGGAAACGGTGTTACCATTCACTTGGTGTAAGCTTGTTTATTTGTGCAGTAAAGGGCTGGCTGACCATAGTGTCTCCTAGCGTGGTGTAACTGCTGTGGCTCTGGGAGTTTTTACTGTCTGTCCTGCAGCTGTCTGAGGGAGAGGGTACCTGCAGGTTGCCTGGTTAGTGGTTCTGCTGCAAAACCTATTGCCCATGCAATTCCTGGGTGGGAATGAGGAACAGGGTAACTGGTTTCATGCCTCCCTGTTCCTGCTCTCCCTTGGCTGCTCTTCTTGTTACCTGGTATGTCTTTTTGTCATGTGACATGCTAGCTAATGGGGGTAAGGAGGGATTTTTTCCTCTGTGAGTGAGACTTGGTCAATGTTAGGAAATGTACTAAGGCCTTATTGAATGAACTGAATTGCTATTTCTAGAGTATAATCACGGAATACATATGATACAAATATAGCACTGTAGCTGTTTGTGAATGGTTTCTGACCCTGTCTTCATGTTTAAACTGCTGGGATTTTGGCTAGGAATTGGCACCATTTAATTTTCACTGTCCTCATGGCTTCTTCAGGCTAGTGAAGTTAAAAAAAAAAAAAATCACCTGTGGAGCTTCTATTAGTTGAGCTACTGCTTTTTATTCAGTATTAAATCATCAAAACATTTAATCTGTTCTTCTAATACTTAAAAAAGACAGTAAAGATCCCATCCTCTGCTTCTCTTTGGACTGAGAAACTGCAGAAGGATGGTATTTAAGCATTATTTGTTGGGCAGAAAGTGTGCATTTCTTTCTGAAAATACACAAATATTGCTGGTTTATCTGGAGAGTAGGTGTGGTATTGAAAATTATGAGAATCATGTTTCACTTGGAACACAATCCTTGTAAATGCCAATGCCCTGCTTACTCAAAAGAACACAGAGCATTTTGGTAGGATGAGATACATTGCATAATATGCATACATGTGATTGTAGTCATACTGAGACACGTACCTACATGCCAGGAACCAAAAGAAATTTGCCGTGAGTCTTACAAGTTTTAACAATATTTTTTTAAAGTATTTATAGATTATATTTTAAGTATTTTTAATAGGGATTGGTGACCTGCTTCATTCAGATAGTGTACTCATCAAAGGGGAATGTACTAAAAAATACAATACTTTGGAGGAGAAAACAATGTTGACTCAATGCTTAAACAAGTTTGGACAAATGTTTAAGACTGAGTCCTGTAGGCCCTTACCAAATGCATTTTACATTAGCAGATTCCTCAGCAGCATGCTGTTGTCTTTACAGAAGCTTTATTGTTACACAGGACCTGCCTAAACACCATTTTAAAAGCTGCCTGTTCCTTTTGATGAGAAGATACAGAACCAGTATTGAGGGCGGAGAATGTGCTGGGGAGGGAGGAGAATGGGAGAGGTGTTGATAGGGCAACAGGCAGAGAAGCCTCATTTTTTTACTGGACTCTGGAAGAAGTAAATATGTGTTCAGAAAGAGCATAATCATAAAGTTGAAGGCACTGTTTCTTAACAATGAGCTATTAAACTATTTATACATGGAGAAAACTTTTACTGATAGTCAAGTGTCTGTAAGTATGAAGTTTTATTTGTCTAAAGTGAACAGAAAACAGGAATATGGTTTAATGAGTAGTCATCCGAGCTAAGAAACCTTGCAGTGAAATATGGTAAATAATGCTTCTAAGGATTCAATGAGGTTTTTAAAGAGACAAAGTTTGTAAGTATAAGTATTTCAGTTGACTTTCTGTATAAGCTCTGTAATGAAATTAAGAATACACCTTTTTAAAGACATGTTTCAAATCTCTCTTTAGCATTGCATTGTTTTTAAAATGTGGAGTGAGTATAGTAGATATACAGATACTTCTCTAATTAAGTTTTCTTTCACTTAATTTTCTCTATACTTGCACGTGTATTTCCGTAAAGTAAGAATATCATGTTATAGTTACAAGTTATCTTGTAATTGTTACAGTGTTTAAGTTGTGCAGCTAAATTGTTTTTTTTTCTTCCAGCTGGATTTTTATCCAATAAAGCAGAATCCAGATGGTATGAGTTATTAAAATAACTGAAAATAAATGAGAAGTATTTCTAGAATACAAAATTTTTGAGGTGTAGAGACTTCAGATCAGTTCTAGTTTCTTGTTGCTCAGAAAACACATATTTTATAAGTAAAGGTCGTCCTAGCTGTATTATCCAATTTTGACATTATAGTCTTATTCTTTATATGTTCCAGAGTTTAGTTGTCTTTAATGCTAAAAGTATCGCAGCAAAAGTATCAGTTTTTAATATGAAAGAGGAAAGAAACAATTGTAAGGCTTAGGAAGATGTGTATGCATTGTTTCCTTAAAAATTAGTAGCTTTCATGCTCAGATTTATACTGATTTCATCAAAATCTATTGGTTCTTAGAGGCTCCATTTGCAGTATAGGAAATTCAGAAGCGACTTAATGTGTTTCAGTGATCTGTCACTTAATCATATCCTCCTTAATATGTAATTTAATTTTAATTTACAATTGGGTTGCAAGTCACCTTCCATCTGGATGTGCAAGTTAGGCTGTTTCTGCGTGTTTTGATTAGTGGAGAGAATTCAGTTGTCTTAAAATGCCTATGAACAGAAGGGAAAAAATAGTAACTATTGAAAAACATTTTTGAAAAAGTGTGGGTTTTGTTAGCAGTTTGGAGTCGGGCTCTAAAGAAGTATTTTTCGAAGTTTACAATACAGCTTTCAAAACCAAATATTTGTTTTTAGAGTAGCTTTCTGGATGGCAGATCTTCCTGAACTTAACACTTTGAAACTTGTACACGAGTCTGAGAAGTGTCAGCAGACAGCAGGGGGCACTCAGAACAGCAGTTTGCGTCCTTTCCCTTCCCTTCCCTTCCCTGAATTTACTGTATAGGAGCTCTTCGTATTTGACAAGGCAGCTTGTATTTCAGTTATTTATACACGAAAAAATTCCAAATAGTTTGGCTTGAAAATATTTTTTTGTTAATATTGCCTTGGAATAGGAAGGACTTTTATCTTTAAAATCGGTAAACCACAATGTTGTAAATTTTAGAGACTCTTCCCTCTTTTAGTCAGTAGCAAATATGGGGGCTGTTTATTGTTGACTAGCTGACAAATCATTGACAAAAGATATATCTAGACCGCTTATAGAAAATTTGGAGAATTAGGAAAACCCCTCATATTTTCTAGCAAAGTTCCCTTAATTTGTGTGTAGGCTTTTTGATACTCTGTCTTTTTATTTCAGTAACTAGGGTCAGTGAGCTAAATCGTATTCTTACAGATATTTTTTCCCTGGCTTTCATGCAAGTAGTTTTTAATTTCTTTAATATGAGATAAATAAGTACTTGATATGTAAGATTTTTAATGGTGTATTCTGCCAATGTCAAATTTACTTAAGGAATTTGTGTGACGGAGCTGGTCCAGGGGATTGTCTCTTTCTAGTTGGCGTTTTTTGTGTGTCTCTCCTTCTTTTAGGAATCAAGGATATATTAAATCCTATTCATCTTTTGACAAGTTAAAACTTACCCAGACTTCCTGTCATTCTGTCTTTCTCTTCAGCTTTTTCTGCTCTGCAAACGTACAAAAGAAAATATGAGCAGGAAGTGGAGGAAGGGTAGAAGAGAAAAACAGATCAACCATATCTGGGGTCTCTACCCCTTCCCACAGTTTGGCTTCTGAGCAGATGGATGTGGGTTTACAAATGTTGTCTTTGGTATATCTGAAAAAGGTTTTTAAAGCTGTTGTGCCGTATTTTAACACTTTCCATTAATAGCTTTGCAAATTAACATTCCTTCTGTTTTTGACCTTTGAACTTTGAGTTGCCTGCCTGGTTTACAAATATGGTATACAAAATCACAAGATTTTGAATCTGGCAGCTGCTAGAAATAACCTGTGAAAATGTGGAGGGATATGAATTTTTTAAAGGGCTTGCAGAGTCACGTGATATTTCGTAGCCATTATTATTATTAACTGGTACTGTCTAATTGGTAGAGCTCATTTGCAGTGCTGGTAGAGTCACTGTATGGAAAAAATGTGAACGTGCAGTGCTTAGTTCAATGAAATAAAATCAACAACTCTAAAGGTCTGTTTAAACTAAGGGATTATTGGGTTTATAATGCCAAATACGAGTGCCTAGAATGTATAAAACATTGCCCACACACAGTGTTCCTAACAACGTTCACTACAGTTGCTCTGTTGAGCTGCTAGTCTTGCAGCTACATCCCATTGCATGTGGGGTTATTTTTCTCTTGATCATTCGTGTGTTCTTGCAAGTAACATGCTTATGTGCTAAAACTCTGCTAGTACATTGGGTCTTTCTAGGTGATTCCTGAAGGACTTGGGTTAAGGGTTAAGTAAATACTATTGATAAAAGTCCTTTTTTGTGTTACCCCTAAGAGGTAACACAGGAAAGTTCTCCAGGCATTTCTGATCCATTTGCGCTTTTACTTATACAATGTAAGGATTATTATGTACCTGGTCACCTGCATATTTGTAATGGTGTTGCTGTTAGGTTAAACTATTGACAGTGAAAATACATTCTGCATCCCACTTGGTTTAGCATCAAGCAAAACGCTGTATTTAAACACCTCTGGTATTTTTGCTTTATAAAATTGTAAGTTTTTAATGCTTACCCACAGATAGTAAAACTGTTCTTCTGTGCAAGTATTGTAGGGCATTTGCTTCTTAAGTCCTAAAATAATAGAGGGTGTAATTTCTAAAACACATTCCTTCCTGTCTACGCACCCGTTTGTTTCCATTGCATTTCTTTATGGTGTTAAGTACTTATAGAAGACAGCATTCAAAAGTGCAGTGGTGTGCCTATTCAAACAGATAACCAACCATAAAAGGAACTTTGTCCATTGCACCAATTTTCTTATGTCTCTGGAATGCTTGTTAAAGTATACCTCCTCCATTTTCACCTGTAATTAGCTTAAAATTTCTTCTCTGATCACTCTAAATTGAAGATTGAATTTTTCTGTTAACCAAGTCTCTTCATCCTAAATCCAAAAATGGTAAGATGTGCAGACTTGGACTGTCTTTTGCAAGGCAGTCTGACCATGAGATCTTGAGTAAAGGCTCTTAACTTCTTTTTGCCTCATTTTCTCTCTATATAACTTCAGAGTAATATTTGCCTTCTTCATAGGGTTGTTTTTGTATTAGGGGCTCAATGTAGGAACTGTATGGAGGTGCGGAATACATGCTGCACTGAACAAGGGAGAAGATTACTTTTTCCTAAACTACTACTACTAGTAAGTCCACCTTGGCTTTAAAGACATCTCACTAGCATAAAAATGCCCACTAATAATTCCCAGTTTGCATTTATGGTGTTTATTTTTAGCAGAAAATTGTATTCTGATTGCTTAAAAAATAACAGCAGTGAATGGTTTAGGTACTATCGCTGTTTACTTGTGAATAGCAGCAAACTTCATGAAATCCTATACTTGCCATATACAGTCTCTTGAAGACAGTGCTGTCACAGGCAAGTTAATAGCACTTCCCTCTTACATTACAAGTAGCCTATTTTGCTCTCTGTTCCTAAGGTGCTGTGCACAGAACTGTCTTGACATCAGTTGAGTACAGGCTCGGGTAGTGAGGAAGGAAGGGCAGAATACCAGCTGGTTTCTGAAAGGAGAATTTTGTCTTTAGTGACAAAGGGCTGCTTCTAGGTTTAACCAAATATGCCAGGTTTCCTTATACTGAAGATATTTACATACAATTTATAGTATTAACCACTGAAAAGTTAAGCAGAATAGACCGTTAGAGGTCCTACTGTATTCTGGCTTGCATTATGTAAACCTCTGAAAATAGTGGTTTACTATGTGAATGTTTCTATAACTAATGTTAGGTGATTAACTAGTGTTTTTCTGAAAACTGTCTTGGAAATTATTTTATTGAATACAGGACTGTCACACAGTTCAGTGTTATTTTATTTTCCTGATTTGTTATAGGAAACATTTTAAAATACAATCAGCATGATTTATATAAAATGATCTAGCTTTTCTGGTGAGAGATAATTGAGATCTAATCTGAATCCCTGACGAGCCACTGCTTCCTGCATTGGCCTGTTGCTATGGGTAACATAAAGGGAGTAAAATAGAACTTCATACGAAATGCCTTTAAACTTTACTGGCATGTACAGGCATGGAGCAGGGTTGATTTTTTTAGTTTAATCTTTGAGGAGCTGATGTGTTAAGGAAATGCTTTTTCCATATTAAGTGAAGATGAATTTAGGAAGAGTACTGTTAGGAAAAATAACTGCTGTTTCTTACGAAGAGCGGGTAAGTGATAAGAATTATATTTAGCTAAGGCAAGGCATCGTTGCAGTGGGAAATTAAAGAGGCTATTGTTATTGGCAAGAAATTAGAGAAGAATGTTAAGATTTTCAGAATGCTTTTTGCTTAGCCTTTAAGCTTTTTTACTTTTAAAGTATTTGAGTTAAAATTCCTTTGTAAATGCAAAATTGGGTTTTATTATCAGAGAAAGGGGAATCTTATTGTACCAACTAACATTCAGATTTTGAGATGTATTTATGAGCAGTGCCCAATATGCATAAAGCTAAAAAAATCAGTATGCTTATAATATGTGCCTATTTTTTAATTCTGTGCAATGTGTTTTGTATATGCTTTCTGTACCACTATATCAATATTACATCTTTAGGTAAAACTGTATGTATTTTGTGTATATCTTTATCAAAAAAATATTAGGCATGGATTTGGCATTTAAGGCACCGTGTTTATGTGTGATAAGATTGGTTTTGTTTGGGGTAAAAAGTTGAACATTTATTTCTTAAAGGAATTCCAAATGTCACATCATTTACTGTTCATGTGTTGTTTTTATAGATTCAAATTTTTGTCAAAAATATTTAACCTTCAGAGAAGAATATGTTTGGTAAAATTATTGTACAGTGTTTGTCCTGTATTTCTTTTCCTTGGGAATGCTTACATCTATAATACTTTTGTAATAGCTATTATAAACGAACTTCCTTGGTGGTAAAGAACTGAAAAGACAAATTATGTAATAGTTTTCCTTTAAGTGGCATCCTGAAGGTGCATGCTTCTCAATAAAATCCTAAATCATGAAATTAATTGCAATAATATTTTGAAATGAAGATAAAAACACTCTAATACTACTCTAGTGTTTAGGTGGGAAGTACATTTGAGATTATTTATTAGAAGGAAAATCTAGCAATAATTTGAGTAATATGGCTTTATTTTTTTTATTTAAATTGTTAGACCAGTGTATACTATGTTTTGAGATATGATCTTCCTCCCAGAGATCACTGGAGTTCAAGGCATTTGTACAATGTTAATGCTGTAATGAATTTAAAAGGATAAAAATATGTGTATGTAATGTAAGTCCTGGAGTAATGTGACTGAAGATCTAGGGACCTGCTCGTAATTCATACCTTGGCAAAAGGAGAAGTTGCTTCAGGTGATTTAATAAGGTGTTTGAACAAAGCTAGATGCAAGGAGACAGTCGAATGAGTGATAGGCTTTCCCTGAGCTAAGTGACAGAATGTTTGAAAGTTGGCAATTTGTATCCAGTCTATAAATCTGCAGTGCTTCATCTCTTAAAGAACACAAGAAGTCTCCCAAACTTATTTTGTATATTGAAATCATATGAGAAAATCAGTTTAGAAGGTTGGTGGAGCTAGTAGGTATGCTATTCCAAGCTGAAAGGCTTAATTAGAGGGGCTTTTGTACAATAGTGTGTGGTATGATACTGTGCTTGGTAAGTCTAACTTTGGTAAGATTCTGAAGACGGTGGTCAGAGAGTTCCTTGGATGCAAAAGTCGATGCTGGTATTGGAAGAAAGTGTGCTTTAGAAAGGACTCATAGAGAGGTCATTTTTAATCCCTTTTTCTCTGAACCTTTCTGGATGCCCAGGAAGAAAATGTTTCTGTTTAGTCTGTGGTTTTGTCATTGTTAGGGTAGGAGAGAGGAATAAGTCTTCACTCTCATTATAGATTTTATCCCTCTGCATCTCAGAAGGAAATGGACAAGGCTTTTTTGACTCAGGAAGGCACTCACCCACATTCTTTTAGCATAGATGATTTCACGTTGCTCTATTTTGTTGCTAAGGCCTGGCATTTCCTAGTGTGTGTCACGGCTCCTGGTATCCCCTTCTTTCCCTTTGTTCTACTGAAGTACTTGAGCATGACTTCGACTTGAATGACAAATCTTGAGGTGGAGAAAAAGGACATTTTTCTATTGTGTTGTCTGGGTAGTCTGTACACATGGATTTATTTGCACAATGTAATGTTTGGGATATGGGTGGGGTATTTTGGGGTTTTCTGCATGGTGGTGTTTGGGAGACTTTGGCAGTACTTACTTTGGTTGCTGGGACCTGATCCATCTAAAATGGAACATGTAAAATGGAACTAAGTGGATTTTCTGGATAAGAGTTTCTGTTAACTGAAAGATGCCACGAGACTAGTTTCATGCAGTGGAGCACACGTCTAGCAGGTTATGGACCATGAAAGCTAGAAGATACAGGCTGTTTCAGGCTTATGAATTATACTCCTTTATGCCCTCTCTCCCCGTGTACCCTGTTGTTGGTGCAAGATACTAGGTTGTCTTATTTCTATTTAGGGGGGAGAAGTACTCACAAAATAGTTTTCTCCCTGATAATTATTGTAAGCTGATACTCTTTTAGATTTCTTGCAAGTAGATCCTGAACACAACATCAAAAAACTCATGGGCCCTTCTGGTTTTTCCGCCTAGCAAAGACAGGTGATACAAAGAGACATTTTACATGTTTTCTCTTAATCAGAACTTTATGCTATTTAGTATATGATGGAGTATTTGCCAGTTTACAGAGACCTAGAACACCTTTTATGGTGTATGATAATGGGGAAGCCACTGTTCAGCTTGCTAGCTCTGGCATTGAGCTCCTCACTTGGATCACAGGGATCAAGAGCTTGCCCTGAAGTCTAGAGGAAGAGAGTTGCATCCTCCACCTTTGTGGAGTGTGTGTCTGTATACCTCAGCTGATAATCCAGCTAGATGAGCAAGCAGAGTTCCTATGAAGGAGATATACTGGAAGACATTTTAGTTTTCCTAAGCTAGATTTATTTTTTAACTTTTGGTAATCAGACTCCTGCCATATACTGTGGGCTTTTTCCTAAATGAATTTGGAAGTCAGGGTAATTCAAAGAACTGAATTTGGTTCTTATCTGGTTGTGAAAGGTTTGAGGGTTGAATGCAATTAGATTTTATCTCTGGGTGATAGTTCATATGGACATTCACAAAATTAATACATTTATGTCCTGTCATTTGGAATAAAATACCTAAATACTTTTTTTTTTTTTTCCCCCGCATTAGCTCTAGCTGTCACGGGGTTATACCCTATCCTTCTTCCTCATCTTTCAGAAATGGCTACATACAGAAGCTGTTCAATTTTATAGCTCTTTAATACATATGTTTTTTAATAGGTCATTCTTAATACACATGTGTGAAGTGTTAAATTCCGTCAAATAATCAAACTTTATGTGTGTAGTAGATCAGATTTTTGTCCTGAAGAGACTCCAGTGGTGGTAAGCATGGGCGCTGAAGGATGAAAAACAACCCCCAACATATAGTGAGTTTTTAAAATGAGATCATCATAGTGTTTAAAAAAATCTGGTCTCGCAACTTATACCTTTGGACAAATCTAGACAAGTTTCAACTGAACAGTTTAGACAAGAAACTGCTTTGTCGAAATGTGGACTGCATGTGGTTTCTGACAGGTTTATATTAAGATTCTAAGTACTCACAAACATATTTTGAACTGTGAATTCTTACACAATAATTTCAACCTTTAGTTTCCAGCTGGTTTTGTTGAATTAAGTGGATTTAGTTCAGTTACATACATGAATTTAAAGAAATATTTTTAAAATAAATTTTATTCTGTGTTCTACCGAATTAACCTGGTAATGTTTGGAACATGCTGGGTAGTTTTAGTGGCACACTGTAATGTAGAAAAAATACCATATAGTTGGAATATATCAAAACCAAAGAGAAATTTGAAATATCTTAATAGCACAGAAGTAGGAGGTTGATATTTAGATAAGAAATTCCATTCTTCCAATGGGTACTTTTTTTTTTTTTTTAATGCTTAAACATAGTAATTACTAAGGCCTTGCTTGAGAGATTTTAAGATGTTGATACATGTAATATAACATGCATTAGCCGAAGTATTTAAAATAAACATATAAAACCCACCCATGGTGTATAGAAAGCTCACTGCATTAACTTAGGCTGGAAGGACTGAGGTAAAATTATCTCATTGTCCACAGAACTTAATTAAGTGGTACTATTACCATAATGTTTGAGCTTTTCTGTGAATGCACACAATTTTTACTTTAAAATAATATTTTACAATTGTTAACTTCCCAGTTTTTGAAAAAAGTAGTGTAAATATACTTTTTATTATTATGAGCACCCTATTTATTTTACTGGATACCTTTCAAAAACATGAAGGAGAATTGTACTTGGTGTTTGAATCTGGATTCATGCAAGCTGCCAAAGTAAATTACCATTCCTAAAATGTATATATTTTGAAGGTATTTTTATTTTTCCTCTGTCTAATGTGTAAACAGATACTATAATTTTATTTTGAGTCATGTTTTCTTCATTCTTTGATAAATGAATTGGAATTGTTAATTCATCAGCTGTTCTGTACAGTATGTGAATAAGGAATGAGAAGCAATATATTTATAAAACAGGTTTCAGTAATAGAAATTAGATTTTCTAAATTACAAACATGAATTAAGTTACGGCTTCTGAATGCTTAATATGCTTGCTAGACTTAAGTGCAAAATAGAAGTAGAAAAAGTGTCCCAAGCCTCACTGGAGAACTGTACCCAAAACAGGAGTACTTTTTTGATACCTGAAACAGTGCTATTAAAAAAAAGTGAGAGGTCTGGATACATTTTTGATTATATTATTATGCTTCACAGATTCAGAAGCATTTATTTTTGTGTAATTAAACAAGTGCCATATCTTTTTTATTATTATTATTTTTTTTTATCTTTTCCATGAAAGGTGTTTATCTGAACTAGCACCAGAGGAATGATGTCAATAGAGGCTACTTTAGACTTTGAAAGTTCAGAATACTTGTATGAAAAAACAAATCAGATCCTCTGATGATGATGTGAGTGGTGAGGCCGCAACAATTTTTAACAGGTTATGTTCTTTAGATAGTGTTAACAGCAGCATGAGATCATGCAGTGAAATAGAAAAGAGAAGGAGGGGAAAAGATATTATTTTGTTAAGAGTTACTGAAAGTTTTTGTGGATTTTGAAGGGCAGAGGAAATGTTTGTTGCCAAGGCTGGAAAATACAGACGAACTATGGAGAGAGAGCTTTTTTCTTGATCTGTGTATGTATGGATTGATTTTTTTCTTGAGTGTGTTTTCTGTCTTGAAGAAATTGTAGATAGTATAGGGCATTCTTTCCTACCTTTTAAAAGAGCAGTATAAAATAAGAGAGTTTCTTTTTAACTGTTCAGATAATTACTTAAAGGTTCAAGGATTCAAGGACACTTTAAATGACAAAGAAAAGATTCCCCAAGCTAAAATAATACTAATTCTTAATAGCCATTAAAAATCAGTGCAAACTTGGATCTAAATATCAGCTGTCCTTCCAGTCTTACCTAAACCGAGTGCCAAGGACCAAGCCCTGGAGTATGTCTGGGAAATGGTCAGTTACTTGGTTTTACAGAAATGTTAGCTGCCTTGAGGTAGTTTGTGATCAGAGGTGAAAAGTTTAGTGTAGATAAGCACAGAAACATCAACATTTCGCTAGAAGACTGACTGTCCTTGAAAATTCCATGTGAAATACTAGTAGAGATGGTGAGGAGTTTTTACCTAGCTTCTTGGAAACACTTGTCACACCCTTTTGGCTCTGTGGAAGTCAGAAGTGGTTGGCAGGGGAAGTTTTTGGAGTCATCTGACTGACAAAATACCAAATTTTAATGCCACATATCTCCACATATTGCAGCAAAATGAAGTACGCAAGGTGTTGTTTAAGTTTTCAGTCTTTGCAGGTCAGTTTTAAGGTATCTGCTTTCTCACATATACCAACCAATTGACTTTATTAATCTAAAAAGGAGTGTTGGAAGCAGTGTAGCTACTCCAAGTACACAGCAAGAAGTACTTCGTCCAGTAAATACTAGCGGGATCGAGTTCCAGGACAGTGGTTAAAAGGCCTGGGCTGAACTTCATGGTGGGGAGGAAACACCTACAAGAACAGCTGGTTTCTTTTCATTTTCTTCTCTCATGTTATCTATTCCTAATAAGGTGATAAAGTAGCTAACACTTAAAATATTATACGAAGCTCAGAGATTTCTAATACTTACCATGAAACTTAAGTAACACTTATTTTTCTCTTTCTTATTGCAGTCAGCAACTGTTTCTGATGGAGGTAAGCTGAAGCTTGTTTTTACTTTTATGATGAAAAAGAATCAATTTTCCACATTAAGCAACATAATATGTGGTAAATAAGGTGATATATTACAAGACGTGAGTCCAAAGTGGAGCAGAACTCTGTGACTTCTTTGGGAACTGTGCCAATGAAAATACTGCAGGATTATGTTCACATACTTTCACTGATTTATTTGCAAATTTTTTTTGTGTGCCACATCTCTCTCTATGCACGTTATTGTAACTAGGCTTCTTCATTTATAATAAAGAAGCAGAGCTGGTAGACTTTTGTATTATTGGATGGTAGGTAAAATCTTGTTTTCTGTTTTATTGTCCTTTACATACACTGTTTGCTTTTGAAGAGCCATACTCTAGCTCGTGAGTTGTAAGCTGTGTTGGTGCGTTGTTTGAGGTTGAAATTTCTTTACAGTGTGATGCATTTTGAGAAGACGATAAGTAATTTGATATTTGCAAAATCCCACTGTGGAGCTTTTGCAGTTCTGGAGTACTTTTAAGTAAACTCCTCTTTATGTCACCTAAGTTTATTTGTTTTGATTTTACCATGGCTTTAATGTTTTAAAGGACATGCACTCTTTGTTAAACATTAGAAGATGATTTCTCTGAACCCTTGAAATTAATTGAAACAGTTTAAGTATACATCTTTAATGGAATAAAGGGATTTATATAGTTTAGGGTATACTTTACCCTAAGTATACTTTTGTCATTTGTCTTGCTGGGCAGGAGTTGGCTCACTTGATCCTGTAGAGAAGTTCACTTACATACTTATTACTATGTTTGCTATTCTTTGACGACAGTACAAGACAATTTTATTAAATAAAAAGGGGGCAAACTGTGTTGCCATGATTAGTTCAGTGAAACTGAAGAAATATTTTGAATGGTAAGGGTAATTTTTTATATTACATGCAAATATAAATGCAAAATTAGCAGTGCTGTTCACAGAACTCCATCATGTCCTAATTTTCTGATGCCTTGGAAAACAAAAACTACAGCTGAGAGAAACGTTAATGTTTTGGTCCTTTTGACAGAGCCATTTTCCAATGGCTGGCTGACTTCGCCAGGTATTTCTTTACTACTGCAACAGTACTTCTGTCTAGGAGAGAAAGACTCTATATTGTATGTCTTGTCTGCAAAGTGTCAAAAGACAGGAACAGAAAATATGTCTGTTCTACTTTCTAGTTCTAAAATGTAGCCTGTGTTTTTGTGGGCAAAATTGTGGGGTTTTTCCTCCCAAATATGTTACCTGTTTGATATAAAAATCAAGACAAAGCACACTTTTTTTTTTTTGGTATGTATATGTAGTTTAATTATATTCCAGGTGCTGATAGGCAAAAAATTTGATCTTTTTAAGCTAAAATGGAATCTACTTGTGTTTTGTCTCCGTGAATGTTCTTGTTCCATGTTAATGAAAATTATTTTTTTTCTATTGCCTATCCAGACTTGGAGATCTCTGTGATAGTACTAATAAGATAGTCATTTCAAGCTTTTTATGCTTTCAGCTGAAAATTTATTTTAAAGATCTGACTTAGTTTTGGCTTTCCAATGTGACTTTTATATTTCATTCCAATTCCATAGATAATAATTGTGTTTTCACAATTAATTCTATACATTTTTGTGAAGTTGTGAATCTAAGGGGCATAAATTGCATGTATTTTTCTGCAGAGTTCTATGACCTGTTTTTTCAGATAGTGCTGAAGATTTAACATGGACTCTCTTAATTGTTAAATGCTGCTTAAGGGAGGGGTAATTTAAAAGTGGTTAAAAGTGGTAGTCGAATTATACTGAGTAATATTGAATCAATGCTTAAATACCTAGAAAATGGCTTCGAAAAGTGAGAACCAGAGAGACTTTAACCAGAAAAAGTGAAATGAAATAAAATCCTAATTCATTTCCTTTAGAGCTGCATTGAGTAAAAAGCTCTGATTCACGTCTGAAACATTTTCAGGCTTTCACTTTTATTGAATATGTCACAGCACTGAAATTTTTCTAATCTTCTCTAACCTCACTAATTCATTAATAGATCCACAGATTTACACATTTTAGGGCATGTCTAGAGAAGTTTTCACTAGCGTAACTATTAGCATAGCGGTGCATACTTTCCTTCCTAGACTAAATCTTAATATTAGTACTGGTACATACAACTAGATATTATAAATACTGTTGTTAAGCTTTAGTCTGGGAAGGGAAATTTATGTGTAAATACTAATCATTATGTGTTTATATACATCCCTTCAGTATAATAGGAGGCACGACAGCTCTCTGTACATTTTCTTTCCAAGATCAATGAAGCCTCATGTAATACAGCTTTTATTAGGTTAGAGCCAGGCACTGCAAATCATCTACCCCTTGTTGTGTTTATTAAACATGGTAACTCAGCTTGTTCTCATCAGCCAAAACTGTGCGCTTGGGCTTTGCAAGATAGGTAACATGTAGAAGATACAGGTACCTGAATTAGTGTTGTTTCCAGAAATGCTGGTGAATGAATTGCAGACAATCAGAATGCAAACTGTAATAATGTTTAGATGCAAGATCACTGCTATAGATCAATTAATCTGCAGCACCTATGCTCTAGGAGTAGCAGAAATGATTTTATGTTACTGCAGCAACCTGTAACTAACAGAAATCTCAAAACCTGTCCATTTCTGCTGACTGTAGGATAGTGAGAATGTGTACACAGCATGCAGGCTGTAGCTGATGTTTTGAGCGCTGTGCCATCTAAATCATCACAGAGATATCAGTAGTCCCCAGCTAATGTCTGATTTTGGCTGTTGACACCTAGACGGCACTTTACAAAGGGCAGACCTTAAGGTCAAAGAACATATAATAGAAGTACATCATCATTCATCTTCCAACAGACAGGTGGTGAGGTATCTGGACTATTGAGAAGGTATGTTAGTTCTTACCTGGTACTTATTCCCTACACAGATCAGTTCCACAAAGCTGAAGTCTGTTATTTCCAAATACTTAAGCATAGCAGATACTATACATGTCTTTTTTTCTTTTCAGATACTACTTGGCTGTAGTTTCTGCTGTTTTTTCTTTTTAGTGTTCATGACCTGGAAAGAATCTTCATAAGGAAAGGCATTTTAAAAGACTTTTTCTTGAAAGGAACCTGGTGTTTACAATAATAAATAATGTAAAACTGTATTTTGAAAAGTAACTAAAGAAGGTAGAGCAAAAAAACTTCAGTGAAGCCTAAAATAAAACAAAACACTGTTTACACTTTTTGCACTGTAAGAAAGATGCATTATTACCTTCTAACGGGTATATGACTTATTTGTCAGCTACATTGGCAGTGCATGCTTGCTGTAGCTGTGTTCCACTGTAATATAAATAATTCAAGTTCCTTTAGCAGCAGTGGCAAAAGGTCTTTTCTTTAAATAATTTATGTAGCATTTTATAATGCTTTGTGGTAAGTATACTATTGCTTTCCTCTGCTTGAAGCCATGAGGGTAAAGAATCAATTTGTTTAGAATGGTGTTAGAAGCTGCCAGGAATTGCTGGGGGGAAATGCGTTAGCTTCCCTTAGCCCAAAGTTGCAGAGGAGCAATGTGCCGTACAGTAAGATTAATCTGCACCCAATGGGTTCTGGGATGTTACAACTGAACTTGGTATGGATTCAGAAGGATGGCTTTCAGTGAATGGCTTGAAGTATTTGATTAAGTGGCACCACAGTGGTTCTTATCAGCTTTATCCAGGTAATGTATTTAGTGATTATCTGGAGTATCTTAATTATATGAGTGTATGCATTCTGATGATTACAAGGGGTACATATGGCTTTTCACAATAATAAAAAGTATTTGTAGGTTGAAAAATGTATATGGATTTTATAAACAAATGCATACAATTAAATATCCTTAATTAATTGTATTCAGAACTGCTTTATATGATTTAAATCAAGACTTCCAGAGCCATCTTATCCTGAACACTTTCAAGATTTTAGTTGATTAAATGCCTGAATTTTCTTATATAATGCTATTTTTGGTAAGATAAATAAAACTAAGACCCTCCACAGAATGCGTAAACACAAAAGATCTAAAATACTGAATTTTGAGGAGTTTTAGAAAGCATTCTGTGTCAATTCTGTATTTGAAGAATGTAATAAATGAAACTGAATGAGTTTGCATAGAAAGTAGTACTTCCTTGCTAGGTATGGTGGCTCTTGAACAGAACAGAAATAAATTTGATTTCCTGGGATTCAGGATGCCTGAGTAACGAGCCTCCTTTTACAGGTAATGCAAGATGAGTCAGTGCTTCCACACAGTAAGGAGAAAGGAAGGCAGGCATTAGGAAACTTCACGACACTGCTAAGTTGTCTGTACACCTGAGTTGGGTTTTTCACGGTGAACTCTGGCATCCTGAGCTTCCCAATAGCTACTTCTCTTGTGTTTTTTTTTTAAACACGAGGAGGAGGCCACTTTGCATAACAGCTTTGTGGTTAGAACATTTGAGAGTGGGAACTGGGGCTCTACATTTCCTCTAGTGATCATCACAGAGTACTCATTAGACAAAATGCGTGACTTGGTTGGAAAGTTCCTCTATTCCTGCTTTCCAAGGTGGGCTGCGTGTACGTAGGAATGCGCAAGGTGTGAGAATCAGGAAATCTGACACTGAAGTCTTACCTTGGAAACATTCCTCTGCAAGAGGAGTAGGGGGAGCAGGAGTTACGTCTTATATTGTCTTCATTTAAGCGTGATTTGGATAAGTTGTGTACTAGTGTTATAGGTGAGTTTTTTTCTTCCCATCTGACCTTTCTCTGATTCTAACTGTGTACCTGCACTAGGTTGTAACTGTTTTAATTGCAACATTGATGTATGTGGTAAGAGAAACTGGAATAACCAAGCCTTTTCTGGGAAACAATGTTGTTCTGTATTGTTTTCAGGTTGCCAAGTACCCCAGCAGAAATCTGTACAGATTTTTAAAAGCAAACTGACTGCACTTTTGCTTTAAGGGAGAGCAAAGCAGTGTCAGTTAAGTATGAATGCAAATAGTTCTTTCTAAAAAAACAATCTGATTTAGCTAAATAAAATCCACCAGAACAGAGACAGTTTACTGTGAATGAGTAATCCCTTAATGCTGCTTTTAACACATTGGAGGACCTATGCCAGTAGCTCTCAAAGCTGTTGAAAATGCAGTCGTATTTTGGTTCATTTGTTTTCATGGGACCTCCAGAGTCGGGAGCATGTCAGAGGAACAAGAACCCAGTGTAGTTTAGAGCAAGTGTAACTCTGACAAGCTGAAGAGACTGAGCAGCTGCTAGCAATTAAAGGTAGTTAGCAGTCACCCACTGGTGTAAACACTCAGGGACTGTAATTGCAGTTTGGTCTTCCTGCCTGCCATAGGGAGACTGAAGAGCCACCACTTGGGGGGAGGAAGGCGAAGCTGACCTGTATTAATGATTGCTGTGCCAAGCGTTTTGCAATCCCTTGAGTCCTAAGGCACTGCAACTAGTGGATTGAGAGTTGTGCACTTTGTGTGGTTACTGCCTAATTTCCCTGTGTCAGCCAAGTAGGTTTAAAGGGTTTGGTATGTGGGATGAGTTTACCTTTCTAATTTTGCCCGAAAGGAACTAGGAAATTTTTATCATTCATCACAGGGGAAAGCTGGGGATTGAACCCTCTAGGAGTAAGGCAGTATCTGAAACTGTTCCAGATCTATCAAGAAGTGGGTGTCTATTTATATCCTGGACTGTAAAAGAAAACATATCCACCTGCAGAGTTAAAGCAAAATACTTCAGATAATAAATTTAGATATAATTCTCTTCAGATTCACATCACCTTCTTTCACAATAGTTTCACTTTGGTGACAGGTATTCTCTAACAAATCTAACAGTTGACTTTGTTATGCTCTTTCGTATATCTGAAAGGAAAAAGTGAATAAATATTTTAAGAAAATTTGGCATTATTTGCAGAGTGTTTTTAATTAGCTTTGATTAATCTGATGATAAGGTAAAGAAAAATATTTATATACCTAGTATGTTGCAATGGTTCTTAAATATTATCCTTGCTGAATATATATATATTTATTCTTCCCTAATCTAATTCTGTATCTTTGTCTTATTTTGTCTTATTTTTGTCTTAAACAATAGCTTTGCTTACAGAAATTTGCACCAGTTAACAGCTACATCTTAGTAAATACTTCTGAGATATGGAATACACTTAAAAATGAAGTTTCAAAACTATTTTTTCTGCTATCTTTACCACTATCTTAATAAGTTTTTGAAATACTTATAACTATCTTTGAATAGTCCTTTTCTTTCAAAGTTCCTACTTCCAGGGAGGAACAGTAATGTTTTGTAACATTGAACTTGGAAGCGCTTTGGTGAAATTACTCCTTGCTGTAGTTAGTCCAGGTGATTAACTGAGGAAAATTAACAACAGTAAAAATGTCCCTGTGAAGAACAGGCCATTTCTTACTGGTGGTGGGTTCAGCTTTCTCAATCAGTTAACATTCATAAAGAGCTATATATTTGCTTTTCCATTTGGCATTGAAGATTTCATCTATTTTATTTGAAGACATTATTTTCTCACATCTGTAACTGCTAATTTTTCAAAGAATTGAAATGTCTGCTTTTTTTTAGTCCCTTCCTCACAGAATCTTACTCAGTTTGGCATCTCTCTAGTGCAACCTCTCTTGCTCAAAGCAGGGTCTGTTACGAATCTCAAGGCTTTATTCAGTTACGTCTTCACAATTAATTATACCTCAGGTCACCTCTGTGAAGTGTGTAGCTGTGAGTATAACTATGCCAGTTTTACGTTTGTGTAAACTAAGAGATGAAGAGAGCAGTGGTTTGTAAAAGGGCATGCAACAAAGAAATGACAAATTTGTGAACAGGAGCCCGTTGTATACAGTTCCCTCTTTTACTTAGAGCAGCCATTTCTTTCACGTTTCCACTTCTATGGATAAGTTGTCACTTTAAGAATTTCTTTGTGCTTACTCTGTTTACTGATACCTGACAAAGATAATGCGGGGTTGATACTTGAAATTATGAGGCTGCTACACAAGGTTATGTTTTCTTAAATTCTGTATGGGTTCTTGTTCATTTGTTTTTCAGAATACAAAATGCACTTGTTTTTTAAAGATCTAAAGAACCTGGTCATTCCTCAGCTTGGGGTCCCCAGAGTATTGCAATAAGTCATCTCGAGTCTGGAAGGGAGTCAGGATTCCCTGTTTTTATCAGAAACCTTGAGGATATATGGTTTGATACCTCTACTTGCTATGGATGATGAAGGCATTTATTACTAGCTCATTTTCATTAGTAGTCTCTTCCTCAGTTGACTTCTTTCCTAAATTTTCAGTATTTAACAGGAATCTTTCATTTCCATGAAAAACTTCAGAGCCTGTCTCAACTGTTTTAAACACATATGAAATTTTGCTATTTCCTATCACCAAATAGGTTTTTGTCCACTTTCTGGTCAACTGTGGGTTCTTGAAGGTCTACCTTCCTTGGATAATCTTATGAAGGAGTGCAGTCCATAGGGTGAGGAACGTAAGCAGAAAATTTTGTCCAAAATGTTTTATTTTGTGAAGCAAGAAAAAAGATTTCCTTTTGTACCTGCACTTTTACTTCTGGCAGGGGATTGCTTTTAAGAAACACATTTAATTTTCTTTGCAGTGGAACAGAAAAAACTGAGAGATGTTTGGGGCTGCTTTTTCTATGCAGATGCTTCTAATAAAAATGGGAAGGGATGTTTTTGAAGCCTGCACTACTGTGAGCTTGAGCAGGAGGTGTGATAAATCAAGTAAACAATGCTGAAGGGTGAAAGTGAATAATACTTTATTGACAGATGTGTTATTTTTATTTTAACAGAGCTGAATAGTACTGATTTAAAAGACTGCATCAGTGAAAACAGCCTCAGTAGCAATGCTAGTCTTCCCAGTGTACAGAGCTGTCGACGACTTAGAGAAAGAAGAGTTGCAAGCTGGGCTGTTTCATTTGAGCGTCTTCTTCAGGATCCTGTTGGTGTTAAATATTTTTCAGTAAGTTTTGAGGGATGGTGAGAGACCTTTCCAAATACCTGATAATGCTGCAATGATTTTCCTGTATTTTTCTTTCTTGACAGTATTCTTACATAGGACAAGAGACAGGAGTTCCTTCTTACACAGTTAATCTGAGCATCTTTCTAAGTCTAAACTGGTTCACAGTTGAGTAAGGTTCATAGTAGTACACATTGTTGTGCACTTCTGGATAGCAAAAGGTTCACATAAAAACGGAAGCTATCTTTTGCTTTGTATCTGAACTTTTGGAAAGCTTTCTCATTTTGTGAAATAATTATATGTTGTTATATTTGCATCTGTAGCCTTTTTACAAGAAAAGGCACTAGCTTCAGTAGTTTCCTAAGAATTGGTAATCTATTCATGTTTACCTGCTGAAATGTTGGAAGCCATGTAGAGGACTTTTTCAATGCTGTAGTGGTTTATCTTCCTGCAAAAGGTTTTTAGCAATTTTTTTTTTGGAAGTAATTAAGGTAGCTAAGAGCACTGTTTAAAGCAATAGCCTGCAGGAATAGTGTTGAGTATTTGCAAAGCATAAATTAAGCTTCTTTATAGCATGTTTATGAAATTATTTGGGCAGCACAAACCATCCTTGTGCAACATATTCAGAAGTGCAACAATGCAAAAGCGTATACATCTCAATTTCCTTACATGTAAACAGAGATTTTCCTTACATGTAAGGAAATTGAGGTGTATACGCTTTTGCATTGTTGCACTTCTGAATATGTTGCACAAGGATGGTTTGTGCTGCCCAAATAATTTTCACAAGGAGAATAAAGAAACCTGTGGCTGGCATAAGAGAAGTAGATTATTGGAATTTGCAGGAACTCGTGCAGACTCCTTTCTTCGATACAAAAATACTGAAGCATCAGAAGGATTAATAAGCAGACTTCCATCTTAACTGGTGTAGGGACCCAAAAATACGTTAACAGTGAACACCTGTTTGAGGAAACAGAGAAGATGAAAGCAAAATAGTATATCCTGGGTATTGTGTTCTCTGTCTTTGTATTTTTCTTAGCAGAATAGTCTAAGAGTTGTCAGCATTTCTGCTTAGATACTGAGACTTCTTGTCAGACTGAAAGAGAAATTACAATTCTGATCAGATGTTTGAGTCCACCTGAAAAATGATGTGGTTTGTGGGGGTGCTACAGAAAGTTTAGTCGTCTTTTCTAATTACTTGTAAGCCATCAGTAATGTACACTTAGGAAATTGCTCTAGTAATTTTTCACTACTGTGAAAGTTCAAAACTTACATAAAAAACTTAGGAAGTTGCTAATGTAATTTTATTTAATTTTCAGATTAAAATGTTAAAGTGACATTTCATTTCAGCAGAAGGCAACCTCAGGTATTCAGGAAGTTTTACTTTTCCCCCTCATTTTATTCTAATTGGAAATTATTTTTATAAACACCTCAGAATTGCTTGTGTTAAAGAAATACCCAATATGAAGAACAAATAGGGAATATTTAAATTTGTGTGCACCACCATTTTCATGAAGCCCAGGGGAGATCCAGAGCTGTTGCTTAGATTTACTTGCAACCTGGCTATCGTAACACCTGTGCAGTTAAAGATTTCTGCCCAGTATTCAAGAACATTGAAGCATGAGCATTTAGTTCAGGACTACATAGTAAGCATCTTGGTACATTTGGGATTCAGCATGCGTAGGCCTTTCCTGAGGACAGCTTTGTCACAGAGCAGGAATTTCTTTCTAAGAAGAGGAGGTTTTGCATGTTTTGCAAATACTCAATTTTGCATAATAGTCTGCTGATTAGAGCAGTCATCCAGGAAGTGACAGACCTGATTGCAAGTTCCCTCCTCAAGTGGTTCAAACCAACATCTCCAGCTTCCCAGCCATGTGTGACAATTGCTAGGCTACATAGTGTTCCAACTGGGGCATCACTCAGTCTTCCTGATGAAGCTGAATTGTTGTACAGCCAGCTGTGCCCAAATCATGTGGCCAGAAGGAGATTGCCTGTAGATTCGCGGTGAAGGCACTGAGTGGGGAAGTAGGCAGTTGGGTTCCAGTTCCTGCTGACTAATTTGATTCTTTTTTAATCTGTAATTACATGTAAAATGCAGAAATGCCCCCTGACTACCCTCTGGATTGTCTTTTATACATTAAGTATCTCAGGTTCTGAAGTGTGTCTGAAAAGTTCTGAAAATTTTTTGATTTAAATTGAGAGCTTGCTAGTGGATTTAGACTCCCTGTATTGTAGTTTCTCAGTTGCTTTCTTACAGTTGGACTCCCTAAACTCTACGTACATCTTAAGAGCACAACTAGAATTAAATTTTTAAGGATCTCTGTGAAGATTCCTCTTATACTGCTTTTTGAGACTGCCTTGTGTGTTAAGGAAGCTTGAGCGATACCAGTGTGACACTTGAGTGAATGTTGTGGCTTGTCATCTGACTTAAAATAAAATTTCCAATTAAACAGTGCTACCTAAAGCTCTAAAGTATAAACAGGCATTGTTCCAATTACATGAGTGTCTAGATAATTTTTTTAGAGGACCAAGTTAATTTTTTTAATACCTATTTTTTCCCGCTTCCCACTTCTAATGGTTAAAATGCGTTCAAGAAACATATGCTGAGAGAATATTGAATTGTAGATTTCAATCTGGGACAATTTGTCGTTGTACAAACCACGGGTTTGAATGGGGTCCCAGTCTTTATTTGGACTTTTGGATGCTGTAATATAAATATCCTGATTATTGTGTGTTGTAGTGGGAGATTTTTTTTTTCCCCCTCTAAAAATGTATTTTCCAAGGAGAACCCATGTGACCACATCAGCAAGCAGTGACAAAAGATTTTTGGTAGTTGCAATGTGATGCAGAAAGATGCTGTAATGAATACAGAACTGATTATGGGCACTGCTTGATAACATCTATTGTACTAGTAGGACTGCAATTAAAGACAGCTGGTTTACAATGTAATTTTTAAATTTAGTTTTAAATTATTTAAATTTTTATTAAAAGTTTATTCACTAGTTTATACACTACTTAACATGAAGTTTCAAATCTCATCTTTGTATGTGCAAATTATTTGATTGTAACTTGATAGATTGTTCTCAATTGTATACATTTAAAAAGGTGAGAAAGAGGAGAAGCACTAGGTATATCTTGGACATGAGTTGATTTTTACTTGAGATGAAAACTGGACTGTGAGGCTGATCGAAATGTTACCATTTTTCAAACTTACCAACATTATAAGTATGTTACTTGAATGGCAAGTAACTTCTTTTCTTGGAGACATTTATTTGTTTATTTTTCCCCTAGGAATTTCTACGTAAAGAATTCAGTGAAGAAAATATTTTATTTTGGCAGGCCTGTGAATATTTTAACCATGTACCTGCACATGATAAAAAAGAGGTAAGTCGATGTTGTATTTCAATACATGGTGTTGCTTCTTCAAAAATTGTTACTTTTCAAGATGGTTGTAATTATTGGAGCTGCACTTGGTCTTTGTAGTATGACTTCACTAGTATAGGGTTGGAGCCTCAGTCTAATCTTCTCAGTCTCCTGAGAGTACTGTCCTAAGTTGAATACATTTGATATATTTAGGCTGCAGTGAAGTGCAGAGGTAGCTCTGTAAAAATGAGCTAAAGTATACTGGATATTGGAAAACAGCTGACTGCAGTAGCCCAGCACAAGAGAGTGCAGAGCAAGTTAATTTTAACATGTCAAGGAGATGCGAGCATAAGCCTCAAGCTATTTCAGGTAGACTGCCTTCACTAACCAAGGTAATGTGTTCGTAACTAATTTAGTTCTATCTTCTGCCAGAAGCGTAGTCATGTTTGTTCACAAATTATGAGAATCTCCTTTTCATCATTTTAAGATAGTCCTACGTTGTTCAGGCAGTTTTGGTGAATTTTGAATTTTGTGCAGGTTGGCAGCAATTCTGCCTACGCCACAGCCAAATATAGTCAGGTTTAAGATGTGGAAATTATTTAATCTTGAAAGTCTCTCCTTGCTGTCTTGTGGACCACTCAGGTTTTTTCCCGCCACTTACTTCTGTCTTCGAACAGTGTATTTTCTGAACACTACCCCTAAGGACTCTTGAGCTCAGTTTGGTGTTATTTTCATTATTTCAAGAGTGTGGGTGGTTCAAAGTGAATAAGTTAAAAATAGAGCATGAATGGCTTTGTCGGTAAATATTCATGTATATGCTTACCTTTCTCTAACTTCTAGAAATTGAAGCTTAGAGGTTTTCTTTAAATAGTAACTGTTATATAGAAGGTGCAAAAGCTAAAAAATCTGTTCTGCTTTGTAAGACAACATGATGTGCTTCCTTTCTGTTACTTTCATAGTCTGAATATTTAGGTTTTATTTTGATGATGACTTTTACTGCTTAAGAAATATTTGATGAATATTTGCAATTTTAAAGGAAAAACCCTATTTATATGCCTAAACTAACAAAAGTTGTCATTTGAAAAATGCTTATATTTCCCTTAATAGGAAACTGGAATGACTGTGTATTTTTTGGTAGAATATATCGATGTAAGAAAAGCCCATCTAAAGCAAACATACATTTAGCATTTCTTTTCTGTAGCTTTCTTACAGAGCTCGGGAGATCTTCACTAAGTTCTTGTGCAGCAAAGCTACAACCCCAGTTAATATTGATAGTCAGGCACAGCTGGCAGATGATATTCTCAATTCTCCACATCCAGATATGTTCAAGGAACAGCAACTTCAGGTAACCGTAGAAAACATGACTGCTGTACATTTATGTGTATTATCTTTTCCTTTGAAGTACTTTAAAATCTAGAAAATTTTCAAGTTTCACATGCTGTATATTTCAATATGTATAAAAAGACATTGAAGTCAAGATCATATATATTCTGTTAGCAGAACAGCAAAAGTTATATAACGGAAGGCTGCTTGGCTGTTTTTCTGTACATTTGCATGTATGTAGAAAATTGCCATTACCTGCAAAATAATCTGAAAAATACTATTACTGAAAAGACGGTTTAGTGCCAGTAAATAATTCCATGTGTTGCAACACCATTGCATATGGTGCTTGCATATGGTTGCTTATTCTTTTCTGTAGTGGACAATTCTGTACAGAAATAGTGTCTAATTTTGGTTAAAGTGGTTTGTAAAATATGCCTGTTGTCTTAAAGGAGTCCTTCCCTTATCCTTTAATAGAGCTGTCAGAGAAAGCTTGTTAAAACTGTTGGTGTCTGAAGACCTGAAGTGGATATATTATAAATAATTACTGATGTTCAGAACAGCATAGTTATGTAACAACAGAATACACTTCATATTTTCTGTAGAATTTGAGTTTCCTCTTTTTTACTTCTAAGTAATCTCTCTGGTAACTCTCCCACCCTAACAATTTATTAGTAGAATTAATTTTGAGATCGTGTTATTTAGGAATATAGCTTTAACTGCATAAATGAAGCAGTTCACCATCATAATCTTTGTGCAACATCAGATTGCGTGCTTTTGGCACAGTCTGAGCAGGTGGACGTAGCATCTTCCTCCATCTGCAAAGTGGAGACAGAAAGTTAGGTCTAACTCTCTGGTCTGGTAGCTCCTAGCATTACAGCTATCCCCCATGCACAGAAGCCTGAGTCTCTGTGGGAATTAGCAACCACGACCTTCCCAGACATTTTTTCATGCATTCCTCATCTGGGCTTTGTGGAGACCATGCCTGAATTCCTCTTCATCCTCCCCCAGTTGTTTGGTGGAGTAAATGATGTTCTTATGAGTCTGGTGTCTGGGCTTATGCAGGTTTCTTCCTCCTTTGAAAATGCTGTGTGCTTCAGTTGGAGGGCTGATAAGGTGAGTGAAAATGCTGATGTGAAGTGCTGCTGTGGGTCTAATCTGAGACTGGACCCTGTCTGGACCTGACCAGTCTCAAATTGTTAGTGCCTCTGTAGTACTCCTGTCAGATCCACAGGCCCGTTCCTCCCACTGAAAAGTTAGGTGAAGCTGCATGAGAGTTACTTCTGCCAAAGTAAGAGGCCTTGGAGCTGGGTGTGCCAGCTGAGGTGCCAGTGGTGTATTGCCTGGCTGAAGTCACTGCCGGGTTATCAGCTGTCATGATGGCCCTTAATATCTTGGTTTCACCGAGTGGTGGTTCTGCAGTAGGTGCGTTTGTGGCCCTGATGGGTGGCATGACCTTGAGAACAGAGAGCTGTAGGTGTGTATAGTTACTGCAGCACACCCATAGACTTTCAAACTTCAGCTCATGCTGGTGACACCATGTTAATATTGTGAAGGCTCTGCATTTGTGGTCTTTCACAAGGTCTTTTAGATTTCAGTGCTGAACATAAGAGTGCGTGGGTGCTGATCTCCGGTGGTCATCAGATAAGTGTTATATGTTGCTGGGGAATAGGGAGTGTTGCTGTAAGGCTGCAGTCGAGTTGCAGAAGTGTGTGTACCCAAGGTCAAGTATCTTGGAAAGCATTGCTGAGGCTGTTATCTCTCAAGCACTGCCTGTTGGGAATGCTGCTGAAAGTTGCTTTCTGTCCGTGGGCTCAAAAATTTGTCCTTGAGCCTGGTGTTAGAGGTGTTGTAATGTGACAGTGTGGATGCAGCCAAAATACCTAGTTAGGATTTCACTGTTTCTTACAGTAGAATAGGAACAAGCATTTTGAGTGTTTCTGGATGCAAGGCAGTGTAGGTCACTTGAAGATACTAAAACAAGAACAAAATAGCATCTACTTCATGTAGAGTTGTGTAAATAGATGAAAGGTTTTCTACCCTTGTTTATGTGTAAAGTTCAAATTATGTTTTTATAAGAGGTGTTTCTTTCTCATTTGTAAGAATGAGAAATAGCATCGGCTAGTTTTTTTCCAAATAAGCAGAAGGCATTAACATTTGTAAATTAATATGATAATAATGCTAAATATAGGAAATCGGGGATGTTGTGTGGGCTAGCAGCATAGTAGGGCAGATGATGATCAGCTCAAGGTAAATTAGTTAAGCTATCATCACTCTGTCCAGCAAAGTTAAGAGTTTGGAATGTTTTTGCTATATTAAGTACATTTAATCTACAGGCTTCATGTCTGCAGTAACTCTTCTTATGTCTTTTAGTTCTCTGCAATATTTTCCTTTATTCTTCCTACCTAGCATAGAATAACAATTTTAGCTTCTTTTGGTCTTAGATTCTGTGAGAGGAGACAACTCTGAAAGCTTTGTTTTTCATCCTGAAACTGTAGTAAATTTAAGGTATTAGTGTTAGCTGTGGTGTAGAATTGTGTTTTGTATTTTGAGGGCACAAATTGCATTTAGTTTAAAATACCGTGATTATTTGAGGAGTGTAACCTCTGTAAGTTTCTTTTTCTTAAAAACTTCAAGGACTGGTGAAGTATTTTGTGGTTTTCAGTTAGCTTGAGTTTTGCATCTGTGTTGGTGTTTGCAGACTGTGCTTAACCATTTTCCCCCAATAACCTTGTATCAGCAGTGCATCTGTGAGTCCTTGAGATTGAGGCACTTTGATTTCTTGCAATTGCTTCTCCATATTTTATGCTGTCTTGGCCATACACCACAGTATTATTCTTTGGGCTCAACAGAACTCAAAAAATGTTTCACAGCTATGTGTGTTGTATGTACTCAATTTGTTAAACCTTGACCTGAAGACTTAAGTGTGTTCTGAAACTAGTTGCCTTTTTGAATTTTGACAGCGTACCTGTAGTCAGAGAAGGATTTATTTTGCATAGCCTGAGATATTTCCCTTTGTGAGCAGTTTTTCAAGTGGGAAATCTTTGACACTTGATTGTCTCTTTGACACTGCTTTAAGGGCACCTCAGATTTTGTGCTGAGCTGTTTCAGCACATTAGTCTGGCAAAACTAACCCTACAACGTGTTTTTTTTCCCCATATTTTACTATGCAGAAAACAGTGCATTAGAAGGCCCAGCAAACACGCCAGGTAGCATCTGAGCGAGAATGGAAATATATGGGGGGGAAGGCAAGAATGTGAAGGCAGCTCTCAGTTTGAATTAGGTTTCTGTGTGACACTGCAGGATCAAGTTCTCTCTGTATTATCTTGCTGTCAGAAAAGTTTTGGGCTAATACTTGTTGAGAGGGTGTCTCTGCACAATCTGAAAGATTATTTCCACCTGCAGCTGGGCCACTGTGGCTTAGTAACACACTTCCCTGAAGACTATTGGGAATGCCATAACGGGTTGGGTAGTGCATATCTTCCTTCACTCGTAGGGAGTTTGTCATGTCCAAAGAAGAAGGAATTCATACTGTTTTTTCAGGTCAAGTGAATCACTGGAGAAGATAAAAAGGTAGAAGTATGGATTCACTTAAAACTACAGGTTTGCAAAAATGGAATAAGAAATTCAAACGTTTTTTAGCATTTAAGAAAGAACTTCTCTTCCTTTCATAAATTTTGCTTTGGCTAACTTAGCTGCAGACATTTGCTTCAGGACTGGTATAGAGGTGGTTCCTTCCTATGTAGCTGAAGATAAATGTTGGTCTTGCCTAGAGCAACCATTTTACGTAAACTGTTCTTTTTCGAGGTCTTGATTTTACAGCACCTTAGTTATTGAGTCTTCCAAAGATACTGCTCTGCTTTTTCTGTATGATTGGGCTTGTGAACATTGCATAATATTGTAAAGGACTCTGCTCCTGCATGCATCAGTAATTAACCTTGTGTATCTTGTATCATTATATACTCTTGCATATTGTGATTATATCATATTCCTGAGCTTTAGATGACAAACATCTCTTGTACATGGCTACCTCACAACCCCCTTGTGTAACTTAATCCTGTCACATACAGTGCTGATGTACTAATCTTTAAAAAAAATGTTTAAAATGTCTAGCTTGCTATGCTCTTTGCATAGAATGTACAAAGGCATAAATGCAAGAAAAGATGGCTATGAGGATGGTGGTGTCAAGACCCCACAGCATCTTGGCTTCTCATGTGCTTTGCACAAATCATAGCATTTTTCTGTACCTGTACAAAGGGAATAAATCAAATTAGGTTTCACTTTAAATTGGTGCAGTATATTTAACCAGGTCTAAATGAACTCACACATACTGCTGTTTACAGGTTAATATCCTAAATGCTGTGGGAGTTGGCTGTTGCAAAATAGCTTCATTCTCTTAATGTGTTATTTAAGCTTACGTAACCATTATCTGTTGCATTTTAATTTCAGATATTTAACTTGATGAAGTTTGATAGCTATACTCGCTTTCTCAAGTCCCCCCTTTACCAAGAATGCATCTTAGCTGAAGTAGAAGGTCGTCCTCTTCCTGATCCTCAGCGTGTTCCCAGCAGCCCCACTTCTAAACACAGTATCAGTTCAGAGAAGTCCAATATCTCAACACCGAAAAAGGTTAGTTTTAAAACTAACTAAACTAAAGTTATCTTAAAACTGTGTTCTTAAACAGTGTTTTTCAAGTTCTTTAGAAGATCAAAGATAATACATAAAAACCAGTTAGAATGTATATTTTGTGATGCTGACAAATATAATTACCAAATCTTTCTGTACTTAGGAAAATAATAATTTTTTTAATCCATACCTTTGAGTCAGATTTCTAGCTATTGACTTCCTGAATATAATTTTAAATATTTGTTGTTCAATATATGTGTAAAAATAAAAAATGAGGATAATTTCAATGCATCAGCTCAGAAATTTGTTTTGATTTAATATTGGAATTAAGTTGTGATACTTCTAATGACTGTTGAGAACAGAAATTTTATCAAAAGTTATTGGAGAAGGCTTAATCTAATTTAACTCATCTTTGCAGAGGATGTTTTTTAAATTTCTTATCTGCTTCTGAGCTAAGATAATTCTTTGTAAAACAGATAACAATTGCTTAAATATTAGACCAGTAGTCTTACTGATCTTCTAACATTATTTAGAGTTTATTTTTTTCTTCATGTAGATAATACCACCATAGTATTATGTAACTGTATGGGTAAATTATAACTTTGCATTTTTCTTGTCAATCACTACACATTAGCCTATATGCTATTATGTATTTTTATGACTAGGAACTATTTTAAGGAATATTCTAATAATCTAACGTGAATACTAGCTTGTTAAAAGCAAGTTTAGTTTAATGCCAAACATTTCCGATGTTTGTATTCTTCAGCACTAATAAATTGATTATACTTGTAAATGTTAAGCAATACTTTGTCATTGTCTTTTAAATGCAGTTTATGTTCAAGACTAGCCTAGGAAAAATACCTGAAATACCGAAATGAAATTCTGTGTTTTAAAAGCAAGGCAAATGACCTTTCCACATTAACTTAGGCATTACTGGCGAGCTGTCGAGAGTTCGTTCATATTTGCAGGAGCTCTGCGGGGCTTGTTTCCAGCTACTGTTTTGTATGCCCTACCAAGCAGCACATTTCCATCCATGTATATTGTTTTGGTTTCAACTGGGTTGGGGCGGGTTTTTTTTGGTTTTGACTGTTACTGAGGGGGATGCTGTCATATACACTTATGAGTTGGGTAAGGAAGAGAGCTAACCTGGCCGTCACACTTTTTTTTGGGGGGGGGGGGGGGGGAGGGAGGGGGTGGTGGGGTGGTGGGAAGAAGTGTGTGTGGGGTTATTTTAGGTAATATATTTACAACTGTGATCCAACCAAAGATTTAATTGTGTTTTGGTGATAGTTAAGTGGTAAATCAAAGTCAGGAAGATCTTTAAATGAAGAGTCAGGAGAGGAGGACACTGAGAAAAAGAAAAGGGGAACATTTTTCTCATGGTCAAGAAGTAAGAGTTTGGGAAAATCACAGAAGAGAAGAGAAAATGGTGATTATCCAAACGGTGAGTAATCACATTCCACTTTGTTTCCAAGTTGTTTCAGCAATAGATGTGACTAATCTCATTATGTTTAGTTTGTATCTAAGTGCATCCTTAGGTGTGACAGAGGGAGATGAAACTGTCAAGTCAGAAGGCCATAGCATGGCTAGTGTTACTGGAAGTTTTGTGGAAGAAGATGTACAAATAGATAGATAAAAGTATGAAAAAAATTAAATTTGGTTTTATTGACTTCCAAGAGGTTTTTTTGCTGCTTTTCAGTAGACTATGCATTTCTTTGTGCTGGCAATTGCTTTCTCAAGCAGAGCACTACTATTTTTACAGTAAGATACTTTCAACTCTTTACGAAAAGTTCAGGAGCTGTACATGCAAGTAGTGCTATGGTTACAGTTATTTAAAGATTCCTTCATCTGCATTATCCTAGCTTTCTTTCTTTTATTAGTACCATACAGGTATGTTCACTTTTGAACACACTCGCTACCTGTTTCCACCTTTCCTAACTAAAGTTAAAAAAAGTCAGAGTTGTGAAAACCCTTGTAATCTGCTGTTTTGTTAACTAGTTTTGAGAGTTCGAGTTCCCCTATGAAAGCAGCTGTACATGGTCTGTAAAGGAGGAGATGAAAGTTTTGTATTAACTCATTCCATTGGGTTAAAAATAATAGAGAAATTCCACTGAAGTGCGAAATTTGGACCTTATTCTTACTGTGGTTTCCTCTTCTCTATTTTCTAGTAAAGGCCCAGACCCACACAGTATCTTTGATCATATGAATAGTTTACGTGTTCTCATTATAGTCATATGTGAAAAGACATCAGAGGCATTTGCTAAGATTATAGACTTAGACTTCTGAAAAGTGACTAGTAATGACTCTAGATTTTAGTTAACACCATACTTGCACTTTTAAAAATACTTAACTCCCTTCAAAATATCAAAAGAGGTAGAATATTTTTAAATTTTTTAAAACATTTTAATGTTAAAAAAAGGGGGTTAGGTTCATTTTTTTTAAATATACAAGCAAGTGGGGTTATTCAGTGGTTACATAACCAAGAATAACTTGACAAATATTGTTTTGATTTCCATGCTTCAGTGCACAGATGAAAATTTGGTGTTTTTTCCTTTAATGAAAGAAATTATTTTTCTGACTAGAGGAGCTAATACTTGAAAGCTTTCTGTATCATAATAAATAATCAAAATAAGCCTTTTTACTGATTGCTGATTCTTTCCACAAACAGATTCTATTCAGTCCAATGGATTATCATACAGACGGGAATCACAAGGCTCCATGTCATCAACCGCTAGTCTTGACTTGGTAATGGCCAGCTCTTCATAACGAAGAAGTGGGGAAGGAGTGAAAACTGAGTTACTAATTTTTGAAGTAGTGTGAAGTAACCTGTTCAAAGTAACAGTTTAAGAAAGGATCTTTAGGTGATACGGTTAGCAGGCAAGATGTAATGTTAAGCAATTTTAGAATACTAGAAATATAGTAGTGGTTGTGTTCATATGTTGCTCCTTATTTTGTCCTTGTAACAGAAGGATATCCTTTGCATCTTGTCTGTCTTAATTTCAGGCACCAGTAAACTTCCAGAATAAAAGTTTGCCTTTCAAAGGGAGCTACTGTAGCTCTTCATAAACAGCCTTTTCCACTTACCAGTGCTTGGAGATTCTGTTCTGAACAATGACATGTTAAAGCTTTCCCTCTGCTTGACCTGTATGCATGTTGCGTTAGGCTGATTTCCGTGGTACTACTGTCTTGTCATGCTTTCCTCTTCGTTTCTTTTTAAAGTTGTGAGTTTTTCTTCTTGTCATTATGATTTAACTCTGCTCCTAAAAAACTGAGAAAAGAGAGGTAGAGAATTTCATTGTGAACACTGTGATTTTGTCATAGTGTGTAGGAAAATAGTCAGTGAAGACACTGATTTCTAACCATCAAGTTCTACCTTCAGTGTAAAATTAATAAAATGCAAAACTAAAACAGTATTAATAATTGAATATAAATGCAATTCTTTAAATTTATTTTAACTATGTTGATATGGAGGTATATTATAAAAAAAGAAATTTTTAAAAGTTTTTTGTAGTCTTGATATCCCTTGAGTGGGCTAGATTTCTAGCAACTATGGAATTTTGCCTACACTACAAATATTGGGTAGGGAAACAAGCTTGGCAAAGTGGTGTTTATTTCTGTTTCTCTCCCATTCCAAATGATTAAGTCAGAAAGTTGCTGTGAGAACCAACAAGTTAAAAGAGAAAAAGCACAACGAATACCCTGAAAGGCTGTTGCAAACAGTATTTTTGTAGGGTCCTTCAAAGTTATAAGTGAGCTTTTTGTTAAATTTTTGATATTTCGTAGTAGTGTTACTATTCTGTTGTTACTTTAGGATAATAGTTAATGCTGTGGTGTATTTGTATATGTAGCATTCAGAATATGTTAAAAGAGGGAATTTTGTTGAGGGACTTGATGGTTAAAGGTGTTCCTTATCACATAAGTGTTGATTCATAATGTGTCAATGGTAATTTTTACATCAGCAGGTCATTATTGAGTATAGACAACTATTTGGAAATTTAGTAAGATTTTATTTACTACTTTACACTTTTTGATTAGGAGTTCTGTTCTACAGTTTGAGAATCTTGTAACTTGTTTTACACACTCACTTGTCTAAAACTTCATCTGTTATTGAAGTAAATTTAGATTTGTGCAGTGCTGTTATCTTTATTTTTTTCCAGGATTTAAATGTATCTGATATTTTTATATTTGGAAGTATTTCTAAAATGTAAAGATGGTAGAAAGTATGCTTCTTGGCTTGGTTTGATTTGTACAGAGTCTGAAATTTTCTGCGTATTCCTGATTCCCCCGTTGGATACTGACTTTTCTTTCTTTTTCCTGTCAAGTCGGAAGCCTCAAGATTACCTGCATTTGTACCAGATAAAGAGAAATCCTCCAAATATTGCTGTATAAACCTTCCGGATGGTTCATCCAGCAAAATGGCTGTTAAATCTGGATTCTCTATCAAAGAGGTGCTATCAGGGCTCTGCGAGAAACATGGCATTAACATAGCTGCAGTGGACCTTTTTTTAGTTGGAGGTGATAAGGTATTGCATATTCCTGTGCCTTTTTTAAAGCCTTTTCTTACTTATTTTACTAATAAGAAGTTGCGTTCTCTCAATAGTAGTACATATCTCCTAGTTCTATCTGTAGTTTCACATTGGCAGTATAGTTAATTGAAGGAGTATTTTAGTGAAACTAGAACTGGTACACTACTGTGGGTGGTTGTGGTATCTACATTACAGAAAGTAGAAGAGAGCTTATGACAAGGATTTTCTTATAAAATAAGTTAATTTAGGTGTCTAGTCCATGTAGTTTTTCCAGGGCAATGGTTAGCTTGTGCTTAATGGTAAGTATCCACAATGAAAACAAATGTGTTGTAGCAGGTGGTACTTCATTAAAGTAAACAAACATAATGACATTCAGTTCTTCAAAGATGAATGAGATTGATTCATGTTAGAATGAAGGTACATGTTTTAATATTGAGGAAAATTCCCAAGACAGCAGTCTGTGTAGGCGGGTGGTGGTGGTGCTGATGGCTCTTATTCCAGCAGGAGTTGGAACTCAACTTATTCAAGGAGATACTGTGGATGTGAAACATTTATTGTCATAAACTTGTGCTTATTATCAATCTAGATAAATACAGTGACAAAAATGAACACATTTGCATAGTTATGTGCCTGGTTTTTTACATATTTTAAAGATTGTTAACTTGCCGTATTTTCTAATGCATCATTGTATGTAATAATTTATTTTAAGTTGAAGGACCTAGACTTGTTTTAAAACACTGAGTTTCTGAATACCTGCTGACTCCAGTGGAAGCTGAAGTTCGGTCATTGTCTCACAACTAGCCAAAATAAAATATACTTTAATAATGTTGAATAATGCAAATGGATATCCAGTAGGATGCATAAAACCTAATGAATAATTTTCTGAAGTATCTGAGAATCTTTTTTAACCATGAAGCCATTCTTTTTTACATATTTTAAATTAATTTGCTCTCTGTTCTTTTGTTCCTGACATGTTCTGCAGCCACTTGTATTGCACCAAGACAGTAGCATCCTGGAGTCTCGGGACCTACGTTTAGAAAAACGCACTTTATTTCGGTAAGAGTCAAAAATACTATCTTCCTCTGGCATTCTGCACCCCATTTTCTATTTTACTTTTTGTAAGTGCACTAAAGTATATTGTCAGTTACCTGTGCAGCAAAACAGTAGTTAATGCAGAAACGAACTTGTCTGAATCCAGTAAAAAATCCAGTTAGCCATGCAATGCAACATCATAGTATGTAATCCAGAATCCAACATAAGGGGATCTAAGGTTCCTATTCGTTGTTACTTAAATTAAAGATTAAATGATGTATTTATTGATTAAATGTTCCCATTCAGTTACATCTGTAATTGTGTGCCTAACTGGCAGATTACAGTAAGACTAATAGTATAAATATAAATTCATGTGAGTATAGATTTATAACTCTGAATCTTAAATGAGTCAATGTTATATTATTATTAATATGGGTACAATATAAATCGGTATATTATATATTCAGTATTACATAATATTATTGTATAGTATACAGTTTTTTTCAAAATAGCCTGCTTCTATTTTTTCCAAAATGCCAGAAAATGTTTTAATGTTTAATGTAAAAATGTTGGATTCTAAAAATCCAAACTAGTGCTATGAAAACTCCTGAAATAGTTATTTCAGGGAAAAGTCATGAATTAGAATGCTTGCATTACATTATTGAGTTGCGCTTTTGAAGTGAATAAAACTTTTGTCAGGCATGCTTCGTTTTGGCTTTATATTACTTTTCTTTAGGAAGCAGGGCTAGTTTCTATTTAAGGGGTACTTTAATGAATATGGTATAGCATATTCAATTTTTAAATTGAGGTTCAGCAGTCTTTTATTAGGTGTGAGTTTGTAGAGTTTCCAAATCAAGAAGGAACTTTAAGCAGGCAGTACCATATGTTACTTGTGTGTTAATTAAAATGTAGAAATGTTCTACACTATTTCCTGCTGTGGGTAGACCCTGTGTAAGCAAAATCACTGAAATATTTGTAATATTTTTAGACATAAGGCAAATACTATGTTGATATACTTGGTTACCTGAATGTCTGCCACTTTGTGTCAAATACTGGTTAATGAGTAAAACTGATCATTTCTCTTTAGTAGCTGTTGTGTTCAAAGAAAATAGGAAAGGCAAAGTTTCAGTTATTCAGGTTTCTTGAGAAAGGGAAAAGTCAGTAAGACTAAACATCTTTTAAGTAATGCGAGTAATACCCCATGGCAGGGGGGTTGGAACTAGATCGTATTTAAGGTCCTTTGCAACCCAAATCATTCTATGATTCTATGACTTTTGTGTGAGAGAGAAGGTGGTGTTGACATTTGATTGTGACTGGCAAAATCACTAATAATTTTAATTTATTTTTTTTATAATGTGCATTTCTTCTATAGCTTTGTTAGTAATAAGCCTGCTGTTGTTATCATACTATAGTGCCATTATAGTCAAACGTGGCTGTTACGGAGGAATCCATGCATAGATGAAGAGCATTTAAAAAAAAACCCCAAACTAGGCACAGTTCTGTGCAGGGAAGTAGGCATACATACAATAGTTCTTTGGGGTTTATATTTTTTTTTCTTATTTCATTATTTTTTTGCTGTGATGAAATTATATAAAATTGCATAATATACTGTGAAGAGAGCTGTCTTTAAATTCCAGCTGAATTACTTTAACAGCTTTTGCATATAAGCTTCTCTTACAGCAATTTTTTGTGATATGGTGGCATCTAGCTAGAAGTTACCCTCATCTGGAATTCCATTGTCTTTGTTCCTATGCTTAAAAATAAAAATTCCTGTCCAAGCCCATCTCAAGTAATTGAATAGGACATTGTAAGTCTCTCCTGTGGATGTGGGAAGAAATACTTTTCCTGCATCCAAGGCTATAGTACAGACATGAAGTCACTTTGGAAGCACCCCTGGACCAAAATGGTCAGAGCAATCTCACTGCAAAGGTGAAAGTGCTATGGAACATATCTAATTGGTCTGAGGATCACCATGCAATTACGTTGCATGTGAAACAGTGGAAGTTATATTTGTATTAGAAGTGCTGTATATATTCAGGTTAGGATGCATTGGTGCTAGTGAAGTTTCAAGGTCACTAGCTAGTATAACTACAATACTAGTAATCTAGTATAACTTTGCTCTAGATTCGATGTTATATATTTTGTACATTTTTTTTATTGGAATATTTCATACTTAATGTTACAATTGATATATTTCAGGCTGGATCTTGTTCCAATCAATCGATCAGTTGGTTTGAAGGCTAAACCCACCAAACCAGTAACAGAGGTCTTAAGGCCTGTGGTTGCAAAATATGGTTTAAATCTTAACGAACTTGTGGCAAGACTAGTAAGTATCTTTTGATGTAATTCAAACTGCAATATTTTTTGTCTGGAGAAGATCATGTGATAGTCCATGAAATTATTCTTATTATTATAATTAGGCATTAAAATCTGTATTTATAGACTATGTGTCGAGATTGAAATGCATAGTATTCATAACCATTACACTTAATTGTAAGTACTTGAAAGCTTTAGTTGACATCTGTTTCATATTCTCCTTCAGAATAAATCCAACATCCTAAATAATAGAGCCTGAACTTAGCTTCTTCCAGAGCTCAACTTTTCCCATTATTACCCAGGGAAAGTTGATTTGGATTAGGTAAAGCTATTATTGTTCCAGTACCCTGGGAATCATTAAAGTTACTTCAAATCCCCTTACAGAAAATTTATGTGGAAGCAGACTGATTTAACTTCTCTACTACTAAACACTTGGCTAGCATTTTCTGTATTCTATTGCAATGGAATATCAAGGAATGGAAGGTTACTTTTGTGGTATTTCTAGAATGTATACCATCTTGGCTGAACCAGTCCATGTTTTTAGAATAACTATTGGTATAAAGATAACTTCATTTAATGAAATTACAAAATTAACAAATTACAACCAGTTTAGGATGCAAAATAATTTCAGGTTTTGTCTGAAAAATATGATTTGCTGAACATACACTCTAATGGTCCTGGAATATTTGTGAATGCTTGCAAATTGGATTATTTTATCTCCTTATATCATCTTTCCCCCAAATACTGTTCTTATCACATAAATGGGTTACACTCATTGTAATCAAGGTAGTTTTACACAAATGGAATAAACATTTTTTTTTTAGAGGGAAGATATATTGAGACTACACTGAAACAAAAATGCTTTGCTCATTTTCTTTCTAAAAATGTCAGACTGCTTAAATTTGTTCTGAAAACAGCTTTTTCTCTATTATATACAAACTGTGGTCCGACTTTAGAGTGGTGAGCAAGAACCACTTGATCTTGGTGTCCCCATATCTAATCTGGACGGTCAGCGGGTTGTTCTAGATGAAAAAGAGCCAACGAAGGGTAGAGGTAAGTTGGCATAAAAGCTTTTATTTATGATGTCAAGTCAGTTTCATAAACCCTGACTTCGATTGGTTTCTTCTGTTGATGAAAAGGTGAGGTAAATGTGATTAAATTTAGATATGTCATACGTAGCATATATTCTTTTTACCTAAAAAGGCATGCCATTTCTCAAGATTGGAGATTAATTTGATCTGTTGATAGCAAGTACTTTTCTGTAGCTGTAAGAAATTTTGCACTAGTAATATCTGAATATTTTACTTGCAGTCAGCTGTAAATACCCATGCACATATAGGGACATAGTGCCTAGTAACAATAATGAGAATAAAATGCCAAATAACCTCTGTGAATTTGGCAATTAATTCATAGGAGACATTCTGTATAAGTAAAACAGATGCAGTTTGTGCAGCAGCTCTATATACTGCTATGATAACCCCCTTTTAACATGAGAAATCAGCAGAGCCTACATCTCCAGTTTTAAGTGGTGATTTCTGGAAATAATACTAAAAAGGATGTAATTTGTGATTTCCCTAGACAAAATAATTTGAAAAATAGAAATTGATCAACTGAACAGCTGACAATCTTTTGGCACAATTAACATGCTAGATTAATGTGAGCAGCCTTGAGAGTACATATCTGGTATAACTAGGAGACCTTTTTATAGATACAGAACACTTTGTTTTAAAATTGAAAGTAGATGTGGTTAAATTATATATTTTTATATATATATGTGTGTGTGTGTATAAAATAAAGTAGAGCAGAGATCATCTTTGAGAAAGAACTAGGAGAATAAAGGTGGAGGGATTTATTGAGAATCAGATTTGCCATTTTTTTCTAGGAAACAACCAGTAGTCATTTTGAAAAGGATATAGATCTAAATATTGTCACAGATAGTCAGATGAAAGACTACAAGTACAACTAATCCTATGTGCTGCCAGCTGCTACAAAAGCCTAAATCATAGAGGATCATTCTAGCAGTAGGCTGGTTTGGTGGCAATATACCAGTGAAAGAGGGCCATGATTCCATGTTTGCAGCTCCATCTTTGATTAGTCTATTTACTATAGCCAGATGTAGTTTGAATGAGCCATTTAGTTACTTCGAAGTAGACAAGGAGTGTATGGCAATATTTAGAAAACAATTGATGCATGGAACAGGTTGGAAAAGATTCAACATGACCTTTCAATGGTCTTTTCTGCTGAATTTTTTTTCTTGTTTAAATTCTAAATTTGAGAATTACGAACTGAATTATTAGCTGAGATTTTAAAAGCTATTGGATATAAATTAACTGAAAATTTAGAATTAGGTGAAACTTCAGCATCTTTAAACTTTGAAAGTATTGCCAGTATCAGGAAAACTTGGGGATAAGAGGGGGATTCTAGTAGGTCTTGACTGAAAAGTGTCAGGGATGTCAACTGTGAACCCTTCTTATTTTCTGAGTATATCTTTGAGAAATTTTAAAGTAAAAAAAATCTGCTTTGTGCATCACTGTCACTTAAGTATTACTCCTTTGGGAAATTATGCATCTGTAGTTATAGAAGGTGTATGTTTATGTTCAGTGTTTACAGATAAACAAAAAGGTGCATCAGTAAAACAGAGTGCAACTGTAACTACTTCAAGAAATCAAGTATCTACTGTAAGTCTTCTGTAATGATTTTTGTCCTTTAGATCATCTTTTGTTTCCTTCTGGAATTCTGTACTAAAAGCTGCATTCATCCATGGTTTTGAATCAGCCAAATGGTGTAACTAGAATGGGTATAGCTATAATTAATCTGATATATTTCCACTGCCAACAGCATTTTTTTGTGACAAGTTTGTCATCATGATGAATCAAATAGCTCTTTCGCTGTGTTGTATTTGTTTCATGTCTCATTGGCTTATCTGTATTTGAAAATTATTAGATTACTCAACGGCCCTTTCTGTTAAGTGAGTTCTTCAGAGTAAACAGTATTATATTTGTTTATACACTTTTGGGAACTACTATGGCAAATGTTCTTTGCCAATAATCAAGATTAAACTAAAACATTTGTTGTGGTGGTGTTAGAGAAATGTATTTTTAAAATAACTTTTTGATTCACTTAGATGGTATAATGTACACAATGATATAGCCTAAATGTAAGTAGTACCTTAACTTTCCTTCTAATGCAGGGAGAGGGAAGAACTCTAGGAAAGTCTAATTCTATCAAAATGAAAGGCGAAAATGGAAAAAATGCTAGGGAAGTCCGGCTGTCAAAGAGAGAAGACTCTATTGCAAAGATTGGGAAAAAAAAATGTCAGAAAATAAATTTGGATGAAGCAGAGGGTATGTGAACTTTATAGTTGACGTATTAACATAAGTAGTCTTAGAAAAATGAGAATTTTGTGTCTGTGTAGGAAAAGTTACTGTGTGTTTAATACTGTATTGTGAAAATCATAGTCATAATCCTTACATGTTTGTTTGATACTGTGTTTGAATTGTGAAGTTTTTGAAGCTGAAGGTAAAATTTTTAACATTGCCTATAGATAGATGGTAGGTGCCTAGTGGGATTTTCAAAACTGAAATGTACCTAATTCTGGTAAAATAGAAAGGAATTAGTTACTCAGTTGCAGTTGAATATCCCATTCGATACCCTTTCCGAGCCATGTAGAAGCTTGCCTTTCTATTCACCTTTATGTAAGAGACTTCAACTCATGAAAGGCATTCTGTACAATGATGTAGACCCGAACTTACTCAGGTAAGAACTTCTGAAAATTTTTTCCTAAAGTCTGTAACAGTCAAGGTAGTACAGTCTGATGACTCTAGAGGAGCTGTGATGGGCAAGAGTAAAAGCTTCGTTTACATTCAGTAGCTGCTCTGAAAAGGTGGATAGAAATCAAAATAAGCAAAGAAGTTATTGATCATCTTGTCTATTGAGTCCTATTTTCACCTTCAGTTAATTTTAATAGTTTTGGTGATACCATTGGAAAAGAACTCTTAAGAGAATTTGCATTCTTGCAGAAAGATGTCCATGGGAGAAAGAGGGATAAGAACAACATAGCAGTAGAAGTATTGACATACCACCCTCTGCCCTGTGGCATTAATGGCAGCAATGACCTGTCTTGTCAGCCCTACACACTCCTCCCTATTTTCCCAAGCAGAAAAAAAATCAGAGGACATATTTTACCCACAGATGAAAATTTACTGCTGATGTTACTTAATATGCGTATCCAAACCTGGTTATGCGCAGTTATACAGCAAATGAATGTTTATCTGTGAATAAATGTCCACTGCCTGGAATTGAAAAAAATGCTGTGGCTAAAACTTTTATTGCAAAATATATGTTTGTTAATATAAGTGTTATTACAACATATTAGTGCATTTTAAATTATTTTCTGTTGCTTACTATTTTGTTGTTTTCCATATTTTAATATTTTCATTTTTCTTCCTAGGGCTGAGTAAAACATTAACATAATTTGAAAACTTCAGAATTCGAGGCTTTCACATTTTATATTGAATTTTGTGAAATTTGTCCAAGTTTGGAAAATACGTACCAAATGTTGTAGACTGTTTTTTAATGAAAAAACAACTGTTCTATGAAGTTTGAATTTTCAGAAAGGAACATTTTTGTATGACGTATATTAGAAATGTTGCATGTTTTAATATACATATTGCTATTTTGCAAAACTTTGGCAATAAGAAGCATTTTGAAGCTTCCATCTTGGCTACATTCAAATTTTATGGCATTTGACAAAGCATGTTAAAAAGTAATTTTTACAACTGCATTGCAAAGCCTGCCAAATATGAATGAGGATTAGAAATAAGGTCGTACAAGTGTATGACTTCGTTTTATGCTAAGTTAAAACTGATACTAACATTCTATGCTTTATTTTGTAATGGCTTTTGCTTCAAACAGTATTTATAAGCTGGGTTGGAACTGTTGTTTTTAACTGATCTGTTGGAGATAGCCTTTTTAAGCATCTTTAATATTCCATAGTTTTAATGCTCTCTTCTTGAAAAATTAGGACATGCAGAGACCCTGTATTAAAAATTACATATTTTTATATCTATATGTTTTGTACTAAAGAGTTTGTTTATTGTTGTGATGCTTCTTTTTTGAGGAGTGGTATAATTCTTGGCTTATAATTGATCAGTTTCTTGTTGCCAAGTTTTGAGACTTTCTAGAACAGTGGTGATTTACTATGAGTATTATTTTTATATAGAAAGATATTAAACTGTTTGACGTGATTAAGGATGTGATTAGAAAATCAATTCTAATTGTGTTGAAAACTGTAAGAAAGCTGCCCCATCGCTTTTAGTAATGGCTCTTTTGATGGTTATTGACTACCTATATGCTAGTGATTCATTGCAGCGCAAAATAAAATGGGGTTCCTTAAATCATTATCTGATCATGCCCTGTGATGATAAAACCTGGGATTAAAACTATACCATTAATTGAATTTAAACTGTTGATAAAATATTAAAGTGAGAGAAATTGAGTATAACAAGAAAGTTTGCAACATTTTGAACTTTCAAATGGCATGAGTACTTTTGAGTTAAGACGGGTAGAACCCAACCAGAATATAAAAAAGTTCACCCATTGTCAGTAAGACCAGAGCCTTGTTTTGTATAAAGAATTAAATCCTGTGTATGTGTGTACGGATTTATTAACTGCATAAAATAGAAGTTGTGTTCAAGGCTCAGTGAATTGCAGCTGTTCTAAACTGCAAAACTCTTACAATAGCAATCCTGATGGTCTTAATTATAGTGATGCTAGTGAACATTGCTGCAATTGAAAAAGTTCCTAATTAACGTGGGATCTTATTTCAAGGCAGCATTGAAAGAATTGAAGATCTTCATGGAAAATAAATGTGCTGAAAATTTACGTTTTAATGGCATTACACTTTCTGACAAAAACTTGTCAATTTTGGGTTTTTTCCCAATAGAATTTTTTGAACTCATATCCAAAGCTCAAAGTAACAGAGCAGATGACCAGCGTGGACTGCTAAGGAAAGAAGACCTTATTCTTCCTGACTTCCTTCGTTTACCGCCCTCTGGACCAGAACCATCTTCATCTACTTCTGCAGGCCCTAAAGGCTTCAACAAGCAAGTTTCAAAAAATGATGGCAAGGATGGATGTACGTCCCCAAGTGGAAAACAGGAGTCCATACAAAACTTTAATGAAAATTTGGTGAAGAAAGTGGGTTACTCAGAAAGTAAACATAAATCTGCTTTGACAGCACTCCACAGTCAGAAGACTTTCAGTGTTCCTTTTAATACTGCATTGTCTCCAATTCCGCATGCACAGGACAACAATGCAACAATATGGAAAAGGCAGTCAAGAGAGTTACAAGCTGAAGGCATACAGATGGTAGACGACGAGAATGTGGGAGACTTGACTCTTGTGGCTGAAGGAGATATTAGTAGCCCTAACAGCACTTTGCTGCCGCCGCCGCCGCCAACACCACCATCAGACATCAGTAAACTCACAGAAGCCAACTATCCACCCCCAACTCCTTTTGCAGGTAATCAGGAAAAATCTGGATATCAAAGATCCAATTCAGGTATTTCTAGATTTTAATAGTCTTTCCTTTTATGTAAAACTACTTTTCCTTGACACTGTTAATCAGTGTTTGGCACCCATTAAAACAAGAAAGAAAATTCGCTCTGCACCTTAATTTTTTTACCAAAAAAAGAAATAAAATATTTTCATTGCCTTAGTCTGTGCTAACTGTAATAATTCTGGTTGCCTTTAGCAATGTACTTTTGTTTGGATTTGGCATGTGGCCAGAAATGGACACATGCAGACAAACCTTTAAAATACATCCATGTGCTGTAATTATCTCATTCTTTACCCTACAAAGTAGGGTACAAAACAGGGTATCAGCATTTTGAGCTCCATAGCACTGTTGCGTTCCAGATTTTCTGATCCATTTGTCATAATGAGATATGCGATTAGGGTTTGGAAGTTTTAAGTGCTTTAGCAGGAACCCTAATTATGTATTGAAAATTGCAGTACCATTTAGGTTTAAAATTTGAAATGGATAGACCTTAATTTAAAAAGTATTTCTCTAATAAATTAGATATTTGTGATTAAAACATGTTACAGTGTTTTTTTAACCCATACTTTGCTACACAGAGAAATAGATTGCATCTCCCAGAGTATTCACATGTGAAATAGCTCTTTCTATTAGATAATTTTAAAGAAAATATGTAATCTTTTTTTAGGCTGTAAGTTTCTTGGTCTAGCAATATCACAGAGCAATATTAGCCCAAGGCTGAAGTATGGAATTTCTTTATAAACACGGACTCTAATAATAATTGCTATTACCAGAAACAAGAGTTTGAAGACAATGGGTGTTGCAACATTGACATTTTACAGTCATTGTACTGTACATTTTAATGTAAAATATAAGAAGAGGTATCTATGTGCTACATTTATTTTTGATGTTTCACAAACATATGGTGCCATAATTTGTATGATCACATTTCTTTGTGATGTGGGAATATACATTTTAATTATTTATCTTTTTACACAGAGTATTTGATACTGTTCTTTATCTGTATGGTTGATGATTTGTAAATACTTCTTTGGTTGTTGGATGCTTATAAATGGCAATGCAAGTTATTTCATCCTCTTGGTATTTTAAAAACAAATTCCTTTATTCGTAGTATTTGAGAAATGTTCTATAAGCGCTACCACTTAATTTCTGAAACTGAGTATTGAACAGACTTGTAACCAGTGCCTACGAATAACACAACCACAAAATGTACTTCAGATGTGTTGATGTGTATATGCATAGATTTGTGTTGGTGTCTTTCTGATATGACAAGTGTACAACATGGGTATCAATTTGCATATTTTTCAGTAAGAACTGTTAAAAAAAACCATTTGCACTTAAAAAAACTTCATGAATTTACAGTATTTTAATGCATGCCATACATTTCTGTGTAACCACTGAACTGTAGCTTTCCCTTTTCCCACTTTCTACTTTTTACTTTGTAGAAATCTTTGTGTAGTTTTCATGTGTATTTTGTATCTTTGTTCTCTCAGGAGTAATAAATTCTAGACCTAGTTACGCAAACTGGTTTTAAGCTTTGATTTTCTTCATTATTTAAAAACAGTTCTTTCAGTCCTGGACTAAGAATTCTGATTGAAATTTTCTTCTGATAACAAACAGATTAATAGATACGAACTTGGAATTGTCTTGAGACAAAGGTGACAAACTTATTTGTTAATAATTAGATATCAAAGGGCAGATGCTGTCTTGAGATGCTGATGGGTCACATGTGAAATCCATAGCATTGACATGTGTACCAGAAGGCAGATAAGACCGGAGATTTCTTTTAAATTGGTCATAACGGGAACTCCTGAAAGGAGAGTCTCTTCTGTCTTTGGGTTGTTGGGCTAAACTTTATATTCATTACTTTCCTTCTTGTTTTAATCTAAAGACATTCTTCCCTGGTCTTGAAGAAATGAGCTGGCGATCTCAGTTCATTTGATGTGGAGTAACCAATATAACAAGCTCTTTATTTGGTAGTTTTGGGTAGGAAATTAAGGGTTGGATGGGTGTTGGAGACTGCGCTATGCTTTTCATTCTTAAAGATGGGTCCTACATAACAGTACGCTGTAGCCTAATTGAAAAAAAACAAAAACAAACTGCAGAGAGGCTTGTCGTGCTGTTACCTAGGTCTCATTGTATTCTGGGGGCTGAAAATGTAGTTTTTCCAAAAGTCACTGTGTTCCCATGTAGTCAGGAGCCTCCATGAAAGACAATGAGGCAGTTCAAAGTCCTGTAGCAGTTCGCCTTTTAAAATTATTCAGACTTTTCCACAAGAAATAATTAAGATCCTACAAAGTGGATTTTTTTTTTACAGACTTCCATTTTCATGTATTTCAACTGGTCTGTTGTACTTTCAGTGGTGATTATGTTTTATTTTTCTGCCATAATCACCTTTGAGACACCTTTAAGTAATCAAAATAGTTTTGCAAAACTGAAATTCTTTGTTTCTGTTAGAATTTGGTTTGTCACAAAGCTAGTTTGTTGATTTTGGGGTTTTTTTTTCTAGGAATAACAAAAATCTAAAAGAAAGATGTAAAACACCTTTTTTGCTACAACCTTATTGCATACACTAACTCTATTCTATGCATTTCTCACAGTACACTACTGTTTTATGGGAACTGTATTCTACAAAAGAACGGTGATTTTATGGAAAAAGTGTGGGCTTGAAACACAGCGTTTCTATTTTCATGATTTCATGGAGTTTGCATGGAAAGGCTATTCAGTGATGTGCAGTAATTATGATGAAGACTTCTGGAAAATATATCCAGTCAAGAATCGATATTTCAAAGGACTAATTATGGTTGCTTTTTTAAGTGCTTTAATGGTTCTCCATTCATAATCCCCTATCAATGGAAAATGTATTTCTGATTGGTTTATTGAATTAAAATGTTGGGATAAAAGGAAAAATGGTGACTGCATAATTTAAAGATCTAGAATCTTGGTTTCATAAAGGCAAATGACATGTATGCTTACACTGTGCCTTGGGCTTTTATACATTGGGTTTATGTATGTTGGGAAAAGGGCTGGACAGGGGAGAAGTAGTCACTCGTGTTCTACAGGGGGCAGTTTGCTAATGGCAGCTGGTGTAACAAAGCCAGGCCAATATCCATCCCTGTCACGGGTAACTTTTTTTAATCTGAAGGTCTAGAAAGCAAATATGAATAGTGATAAGCAGCAAAATGAGGTCTGCATCGCTCGGAGCTTTTGAGAACAATTTTTCAAGCACTGATCTTAGCTTTCTTAAGTGAAATGTGTGTATGCTGTAGTAATATTCAGCTATGAAGTAAATATCAAATGGGTTTGCCACACAGGAATCATTACTGATTCTAGCTGCGTTACTCATGAAGAGAAAGTGTCTTTATTTTTGAATTAAGTCTGCTAATTCTGGCAAATTTCCCACTTTAAAAATCGTGTGGTTCCGGAATCTGAAGTCTAATTCTGAAATGTGCTTCTTGTCTCTACCTATAATGGTGGTGGTACCCATCTGTGGAAGAAATACCTTAATTACTGTGTGGTGTAGTTGTCTGGAAGTGATGCATTAATTTTTGCGAGTGTTAAAGTACTGATTTAATCTCTTTGGGGTTGTTTTTTGGGTTTCTTTTCTCTTTTGGTTTGGTTCGGGTTTTATTGTATGGTATTGTCTTGGTACTTTGAATGTTGTCCATTTTTTCCCCAGGGGCTTAGACATGTTGATTACCCAAGTGAGAAACAGATGCCATGGGGAGAGGCAGTCTTTCAAACCTTTAGTCCCCTCAAGAGCTGTAACTATGAAGCTGGAGACGTTGCACTAGATCATTTATTCAGTGATATTCCACTGGGGCCTGTGAGTTGTTCGCTGTGATTGCTGCTGCTGTTACAAAGTAGGTGGGGATTTAGTCTTGGCAGCAGTTGTGCTTCTTCAGGGAGTAGCATCTCATCCTCAGGGCAATTTGCAGCAATTGAGACTGGAGGTACACAGACTGGAGGCTTGATTCCAGCAAGTTGTTCTTCCTTCTGTTATTAAAAAAAATTCAATTTTAAAAATATTTCTTATCCTAAAAGCAAAAAAAAAAAAAAAAAAAATTACAATTACAGTCAATGGAATTATTGCCTACCAAGTGAGAAGGTATTTTTCCCAGTAGATGTATAGACTGGATCCAGCAATTCAGTCGAATAAAGAGTTTATTCAGAACTCCCTTTTAATAGGTGTACAGCGCAACTGGTTAACAGAGAGCGCCAGCTAGAGAAAATTAAAAGCATGGTGAACTCTCTGGAATTATACTTTGATAATATGACTATGGAAGATAAAGGGTGAATTTTGACTATGTAAAGTTGCTTAACTTTTTCTGAAGACACTGCTTTGTTTCTGAAACAGATGTGCAATCACATTCTCAAAATAAACTTGCTTCCTTTCTTATTGGAAAGAATTATTTCAGAAATTGGATAGTTGGTACCAGTGCCAGGATGGTTTTGCTTTGAAAGATAAATTGTGCAGAAATAAAATGCAGGGTGGATTCTCAGAGCCTGGCGTTGGCTATTGTTACCAAAGACAAAAAAAAGTTTCCCAATTGCTCTTTTTTATTATTCACAGAGAGGACGCAGTATGCTACAACCAAGGAATAGAGATCAGATAGTATCGGCAGGATTTCTGTGACTTTCACTTTTTGCTTTTTGGCTACTAAACTTTTCAGTTAAAAGGGTAATGAGTTCCAAGTACAATAAACTTTGTGATAGTTACAGAGTTCAGAAATGATAATGCATATATCTTCAAAAATAAAAAAACAACCCTTTTTTGGTAATAAAATCTATAATATTTTACGTAATTAATATTTTTACATAATCCCTTAATTCATGTGACACATTTTAGAGACAATCCAGTGGTGTTTCCTTTGTAAATGAAGATAACCCCATAAATGAAAACAAATAAAAATTTAGGGAAAGGAAGGGATTATGACTTAAAAGATGTAAAAGTAATGTAAATCATTAATTTTAACAAAGGTTGTTGTCCTGCAGTTAATTATGTCCTTACTGGCTCTCTGTGTAATTTTATAGAAGATAATTGGATTCTGGATCAATATAAAGAAGTACTCATGGGGATTCAGTAATACTAAGGCCAGAATCTGTTAATCCTCTTCTAATCAGAGCATGATTAAATGGGAGAATTACGTGTAGTACATGACTGAGATCAACAGTAAACAACTGAGAAGGAGAGTTATGGTGAGAGTAGACAACTGGGAAGCAAGGAAGGCCTTGAGGGATGGTTGAAATGTAAGCTTATTTCAGTCAAACACCAAGATACGCATTTTAGAAAGAATTTCACATTTTATCACTGACTAGATAAAATGTTAGAAAAACTACAACTGCTTTTTGAACCAAACGTGCACAAGCTAAAACCAGATCTGCTCAAACGCATGACTTAGATTTGGATGATGAAATGAATTTAGTTGGATTATTAGTTGAAATATAACTGGTGGCCCTACTAAACCATGGTTTAGAATTTCTTAATAGCAGAATGATATAATGAATGGCAAATTGAGTTAAAACTGATTCAAGTAATTCAATCGACAATTTCCCAACATACTACTCTCCGCAAGAATTAAACCTGCTGTTACCGACTACTAACAGAAAAGCAAAATTAATGTTAGCAATAAATGCTGGAAGGTCAGACTGAGGGCTGAATACTGGTAGACTGTTGCAGATATGTTTTGTCATGGCTACTGCTTGAAAGTTTTAAAAAATGATTTCAGCTTTAGCAGTGGAGAAATAAAGTTTAAGCAAATTGGCTAGTGTTATGGAAGGCATGTATGTCAGTCTGGATCAAAATTCAGAAGTTTTCATTTTATTTGTTCCTGGACCGTTCCTGGCTTTAGAATGACGTTGTGTGCAGTTCCCTTCAGCAGCTGGGGTGGCCGTGTATGTAAGAAGTCACTGCCCTCAGCAAACCCAGTTTACAGTGCTTTTTTGATTATATATGCCACAGGTGAGCACTAGGAGTCATACCAGCTCCCTCTTCTATAGAATATTCAGAATTTGTCTTTCTGTGCTTTGTTCTGCTTGCGATTGCTTTTGAGATGAGTGCAGTGAAAAAGAATTTCTAGCCACCCTGTCTTTCTAAACTTAATACTGCAAATGTATTCCGGAAATTTCCAGGATGAAAGTAAATGCACTGGTAATGCAGAATATTGCTGCTTTGTAGAATAATCAGTTTCCTAGCTTGATGCCTTCATTGCTATTGAGTCAGATTTCAAGGCACGGAGCATATGCTGCAGTTGGTGTTTTGTCATGCAAGTGAAATGCATCATATAAAATCAAATTTCCTTTGAAAAGATTTGGCATAAACTGTAGGTAGGAATCTATTATTAAATCCTCTTTCTCCTCGGTGTTGTATCAGTTAAGAGATAAAACGAAGGCAACTGTTAAAGGAAATTTAACCTGCAGAATTTGAAATCTTCTATGTAAAGTATCCTTTTCCCTCCAGAAGCATAAATCACTTCAGGAAACTTAAAAAAAAAAAAAAAAAAAAAAAAAAAAAGCTTACTAAGAGTAAGGCAGCCAGTGTGGAAGTAATTTATCCACAGCTTAAAAGAATCCACATCTGGGAAGGCTAAAATTTTGGAGTACCATTTCCCAACAATTTAGGACAGGAAGGGGGAAGTGTCTTTCCCAAAGGGAAACTGCTGGATTACATGTATCTTAAGGAAAATAATTACTTGTAGTGAAATTTTTCCAGGACATTGAGGTGAAGTGAAACCCACTGCAGAAGTGGCTATCACAAAGTCTCATGTAAAGTTTTTAAGTCTCATGTAAAAAAATTCTCTCTCAGGCAGCGTGTTACTACCTTAGGACAGGTTGTTTTACAGGATTAGAGATGAGAACAGTATTTGCCCAATCTCCCACATTACAGAACACACTGGAGTCTTATTAATTTAGAGACTGAAAATGCCAGATTACGTTTGGGGGTCATATATGCCAGTAAATAACCAATCCAGGACTGTTCCTGAAAACTTTGGTGGTTTCTTTTCACGAGAGCTGCGTTGAAGTATTATGAAATACTTCAAACAGAACCTTATCTGCTTGAAGTCAGCACAAAATCAAACCGGAGCTCATTCTCCCTGTGACGTTCGAAGCTGAATGCCTGGGATCGATGGTACAGAAGTCAGCAGAGTGTTCTTGTTATCTTTCAGTAGAACTGAGACCCATCTGAATAGTCAAATGGTCGTGACAAGAACAGCGGGATTTTAGCCAAGGCAGAATGCTAAGTGAAACGTTAAACCAGCAGGGAGAGGTTTCAGTCTATATGGATATGGTGTTGGGAAAATTGTGGAACAGATTTTAACATTGTCATATATGAAATCTATTAAGTATGGACTTTCAAATACAGAGCTCATCTTTTATAAAAAAAGATAATTATGGTGTGAATGGAACTATATTAAGTATTGATCACTTAAAACTGTAGGTGCTGAATTTCAGATTAGATCTAAATTATGCTTTAAGAAGTAAATAAAATTTGGCACATTGAAAATAAATGGGTCAAGTAATTATGGTATAGAAACAGTATCATTGCAAAATGTTACGGGTGGACCTTTAAATCCCAAGCATCTGCATTAGATGTATGGTTATTTGATCCTATCCATCTACATTTGACAGTTAATGTTGTTCCTGAAATTTCCAGGGGTTTTGTGACCTTGTCTTTGGAATTTGGCCCAATGTTCCCATGGTCCTAAACTATTTGGAAGACAATGTCTTCTCATATCTTGCTTAGATCTTAATGGGTGCTTGAGGAATATTTTATCCAGAAGAAGAAAAATCCTCTTTTTCTTCCTCTGTGAAGATGCTTTTCTGTAATCATACTGTCAAATTCAGAGAGCTTGAGAATACACAAAATGAAAATATCAGAAAAAGAGAAATATTGGTAAAGGGAGTCAGAAGATCAGCCAAAACAGTGCCTGATTGTCAGCTCCATGAAAAATGCAGGCTGGTGCACTTAGTCTTCTAAGCAGTCATTTAGCTGTGAGTCTGTAAAAAAGCAGATGTCCAGTTTAAAGCCAGAAGATGACATGCATCATCTCATCTTTAAACCAGCTGGAACATATTAATGGCATCAGATGCACAAGAAAATTCCCTTAGAGCCGCGTGGAATGCCTAGCAGGGGAGGTGAAGATTACCAATAGGCCTGATCGTGCTATTCCAGTCTGGAAATTAATCTGTGCAGCTACCGCTGTAAGCACTGGCTTCCTTTCCCTTCTGAAGTTAGGTGGGACATTTGACAGATTAGGTTTGGGAAGATGTAGTATCATTCCTGACATGCTTTATGCAAGGCGAAGTGATCCGCAGAGATAGCCATGGAGGTTTTCATCGCTTCAGCGCAAGAATATGTGAAGAGAAATGTTATCTGTGAGCTCTCTGCACCTTAGCTGGTACCCTGCATGGCTCGGGTATTTGTTACTCAGAAAGGGAATATGAGAAGGAGACCAGTGCAGAAGTGGTGTAGGTGTCATTTAAACCTCATTATAAAGTTCCAGTGAGTACGTGCAGATTTTGAAGTCTATTTTAAAACATGTGGAATGCGTTTATACTCAAGCTGGTTTTGGGAATCTCTCCTATTATTTGTGCGAAATAGCCTTGCTACATAAATGCTTTGTTTTTAAAAATGAGGGGGGAAAAAAAACCATATTAAGATATCTTTTCAGTGCAGTGCTACTCCTGAAATCATCATCTTGCTTTGGTGTAGATGAGCCAAGATCTTTTCTGCCCTGCCAGGAAAAGAGAAATCATCTTCACAGTATCATCCCTTAGTAATTCCATATTCTTTTGAACCAGTATTTTAGATAAGACCTTCTCTGTTACTGTCCTGCCTCTAGTAGTAGTAATTTGTTAGATGCTTCAGAGGGATTGCTTCTGAAAATAGAAGCATAATAGAAAAAAATGTCCATAATACAAATTTATTCCTCCTCAGATGGGCTTATGTCTTGTGAAGCCCAAAAGCTAACATTGACCTTATTTTTGCTTTGTTCCTATTACACAGCTTGCAAGCCCAGTTGCTTTGTGTAGTGACTCAGTAACACCATAATTCCAAAACTTAATGGCATTTCTTACATTTAGCTGTTGAAGGACTTAGCAACCAAATAAATCCAGCAATACTTACACCTTCCATAGTGTTCCTCAGTAGCTGTTGCCAGCTCTTTCATCTGTTGTATCCTGTTAGTGCAGGCTGCGTCTTTTAAACGTGGAAAGTGTTTGGGCACAGTTCAAGTCAGCAGAGCTACGAGACCTTACACCATGATCAAAGTTATTTCTTTACACTGCATCTAGTAGAAGGATGTATTCTCAATATTAGGACAACTGGATGACTCATGTTCTGTCAATGCAAACGACTTGTTGTAATTTGTCATTAGTATGATAATTAGTACGATATATTTAGAAATTAGTATCTCTTAAACCAGCTTGAAAGGAGAATCGGAGATCTTCCTCAAAGGGCATAGAATAATAGATTAAAGAGATCAAGAGTACAATTAAGTCAATTAATGTTAAAATAAACATTTTGGAGAAGAAGAATAGCATTTTACACCACAGCCATGCAAACAGCAGTTAAAATTAAGCCAATGTTCGGCTGCAGTAGGAAGATGTAAACATGAAGCATAATATAATCCCATTAAATGTTAGCTGTAATTTAGTAGGCTGGAGTCGTGCTGGGCTAGCAGGGCTGAGGAAGCTTTCTGCCCTTTCTCAGCTATTGCTCAGCTGATTTGTTTGGAGTTTGATCTAATTCCTCTGGATGTGGGAAAAAAAAAAGGCAAGTATTACTGATGTGGAATATCTGCATTATTAATGTGAGGCTGCACTGTAGCTAAAGCACTAAAATAACATTGCATTACTTAGAATTTAAAGCTTTCTATTTAATGAAAAGACGTTAACCCTTGAGAAGACCCTGGAGCAATTTGATGGAAACAGTATGAAATTGGGGGGTTTTTTGTCCTTTTGTTAGCGTTTGCCCCCTTTTCCATATCAAAAAGTTCCGGATTGCGATTATACGTTGATACTTAATTTTCTTGCACAGAACTGTACATACCACTTTGTGGAACAAACACAAATAAAAGGTTTCAAAGGCAGCTGTGGGATTTAACCACTAAGTCTCCTGGGATTGTGTGGCTAAATGTGCTCGTCAGGCACTTGTGTGTACAGTGGCAAAAAATTTAGAAATGTTTTAGGTAAGGCATGTTGGTTAAGACTGTTTCTTTCAAAAAGCCGGCTGGTATACATGGAAAAAAGGAAATAAATATGAAGTGGAAGCCTTTACTCAGGTCTGCCTTTGTACCTTTAAACATTGGGGTGGGGGGGGGTGGGGGCTTGGGCAGCAGCACACCTCAGCTGCAGAAATCATGTTGGTAACTGGTGGTGCAAATCAGGACATCAGCCAATTCTTCATCCTTCCTTTCTTGTTGCTTGTTGAAAGGGGCAGACCAGCTTCATCTGCGTTTGCTGTAACAAGTGCCTAGCAGCTTGCCGTGTCACACCTAATGCAAAATGAGCTTTTTGGGGCCTGAATTTTAATCCAGGGTTAGCCTGGGATTGTAGTGACTTTGTATGAGCAGTGCTAGAGAACAGGCCTAGAACCTAACCGTTGTGATTTTAGAAGCGCTGTACCAGAAAGAAACTTTGAGGCTAAAAAAATCAGACATAACTCAGGTGTTTCTTGAATTTTTAAAGCCCTTCAGTGGATTCAGTTATTTCTTTTCTTCTTGTCCTGTAAACCGTGGGCTGTGATTGCTCATTGCAGTTCCGGACAGTGAACTGCAACTTCAAGTCATCCTTTCTTAGTTTGCTAGAGAATTAATCTCTAGTCAAGTGAAAATAATATCTCAGCAGGGATCTGGTATTGGAGGCTAGTTCAAGTCAAGGAGCATCTGTTCTGCCCCAGTGGAAGCTCCGTGTTACTCCTCCTTCACCTTCGAGTTGGCTGGTATGAGAGTTTTTGTTCTAGAGGTGTACAAATTCATACTAAGTAGTGATTTTTAATGCAGTCTTTCTAAAAATTCTAAAAAATGCTAAATTAATAACATTTTATATTTATCTTTGAGATCTACTGTGTAGTTGCCTCCTTGGTAGATTGATAAGTCTCCCTGATGGAGGCAGAGGAATATCCCAGCTGAGTATCTACGGTTAGGACCTCAGAGAAGGTTGCAATGTTGCAAACTGCTGAAGCCAGAAGATACGTAACTCTGCTTATGGTTTTTTTTGTTTTTAATTGTTCTGTTAGGTGCAAACCACAGAAAGAAAAGAGATTCACAAGGGACTTCAGGCAACTCTTGTGAGCAGAGCTCTCACAAAATGAAGACCAGCAGAAGCTTTAATCTTCCTGGTGTGAGAGAGAACCCTGGAACGGAGCTCCCTGTGAACAGGATAATCGACGTGGATGGAGTCAAACTGGAAGACACAGGCACACGCTCCTGTGATGATTCTGAAGGGAACCTCAGCTTTGAAGGTTACATCTCTGAACTGAGATCTTGCCAAGGGAGGATGAGAACTGGGGTTTATGGGACATCAGACCTTCCATTTCTGATTACTGTCAAGAGTGAGAAGAATAAGGGCACTGAGAATCAGTATAAAGCTACTTTTGTTTAAATCTCTGTTTGTAATTAAGAGTTCTGGTATTTTTGCTTGGCATCAGCAGCAATGGAGATATGCCTTAGAGACATGTTTCTGCAAGTTATAAGTTGTTTTCAGTACTCAGTTGCCTTCAACGAGCCTGCCAGACTGTCTTTTCTGATATGAGTTAGAACTTGTAGAATGAAAAAAAATAAATAGAAATTCAATGGAAGTATCGAGCTATTTGGTTTTGTTCTCTTACCATTTCTGTATCATTTTCCCTGGGATGATTCCATTGCACAGTGCAATTAAAATTATTATTTCCACCCCTACCTTTCTTGTCTTTATTGAAGACAAATTCACTTTAAATACCCTATCCAAACTTTTTATTTCAGATAATTTCACTTGAATCTTATAATGTTTCTTCCTGGTCTGCAGGATTCCTTCAGTGCTGGTAGACTTTTGAAGTGGAAGTAGAATCAGTTACTGGTGTAAAAAGATGAGGATTATTTTCTTAATATCTTTCTATCTGACTTGTAATGTTTGGGAAGAAATCCAGGTGGAACTCAGTCTTGTTCAATGTGTTGTCTGGATGGATATAGGCAATAGGACCATTGTTACACAAGCAGTAAGAAGCAAAAAAACAAGCTGTGAATTTCCCGTGCTGGGAATAATAGCTGCTCTCATAGGCAAAACTGGTGACGTTTACATACCAGAAATGTATGTACTAATCACATAGTGGCAGGAGGGTCATTTGGGTCCCTCCTCATCACCACTCTTTCAGCTTCAGGGGAAGGTGGATTTTGTTACTGCTCTTTCAGGAAGTGGTTAAGTGCCCCCTGTTCTTCTTGTTGTTAATTCTAGTTTCAGTTAATCTTCTGGCTTTCCTGGAGTTTTGAGAAAGACTACTGAACATGTTGCTTTTGCCACCCACTCCTTTTCCTCCTTTCCCGTTTCTACAGAAGAGGTTGTGAGTCTGGACATGCAGAAGGAAATGCAAAGAAGTGAAAGCGCTGGATCTCTGTTCATCATGTGAGACAATGATGAGTGTGTGTATTGAGACCTGCTGGTGGTTCACTGCTTTGAAGTTATTGTGAGACTTAAGCCCTGTTGCACAGCTCCAAGAATGCAGATCCACACAGGCAGTAAGTCTAAAGCATCGCAGTAAATATTTCATTAACTTCTCTTTCTTTGCTCCTAAAGCATACCAAGACTCATGAATTTTCTGAATAGCCAGCAATACTGGAGGCAGTCACTTATTTTCTTAAACTCAAATCTGTAAGATGAGGAAGAGATACGTGGGATTTTATAACAGTAAAGTAAGATTCCTAAAGCTTAAGCATTATACATAAAATACTACAGTGATATAAGTGGACACAACAGCCATTACTTTAATTCTTTTCTACTGATTAATGATTTTGCTCTTAATGTTGAGGAAAACCCTTGCTAACATTAGGCTCAGCTCTGCGTGTGACTGAATGAGGATATATACTATGAAAATAGCCGTTCTTTTAAAATTTTTCAAGATTAAAACTAATTCAAGAGTCATGCTAAAATCTTAATGGTTTACTGATACCAGATACTTGGGGAAACATGGTGGGCAGAGCTGGGAGTGAGCAAACAGGCCTGGAGGCCAATGGAACTGGGTACCACACTGGAATGGGCTGTGCTGTTAAAATACGACCATAGCATACTGAATGTAGTCTGACCTTGCAAGCAGTCTGACTTTACCTATGCAGAGGATAAAGGGGACAATTTCTATACTGATCCATAAGATATGTTGTTTTGTATCATACTATATAGCATCTGTGTGGGACACAACATAACAAAACAGTCATAGCCCAACAATGTGAAAATATTCAAGTATCTATTTTAAAGTATTTTTCCTGTTTCTATTTTTTTCTTTTTTCTTTTTTCTTTCTTTTTTGTAGTATTTTGCTAATAATTGCCCATGAGAGGATATTTCTTTGCACAGATAAATGGCCACAATTTTTTCCTATCTTCCAGAAAATTAATAGCCTTGTTCTGATTGAGACCAACATGACATCAGTCAAACTCAGGAGAGGGCTTTTTGATGTGTGATACGCTTGGCACTTTTCATATGTCTTGGAAAATAAAATCCTAACATCATAAAGGTAAAAGATTAAAATTAAAATACAATCATTACAGTCTTTATTAATCTCGGATCAGTATTTGAGATGGAGCAAGGTTGCTTATCTTATTGTGTGAGTGACTTATAATGAGTGACTTATAGTGAGCAATACAGAATTCTTCAGTTGGAAAAAGACAGCTGGGAGGAGATATAATAAAGTCTGAAAAACCTTGAATGCCATAGAAAGGGTTGATGGGGATGGACTATCAACAAGAATTAGGGGCCATCAGATGAAGCTATAAGTAGAAGGTTCAAATCAAGGAGCTGGTTCTTCATCTTCTGTTTTCTTTCCACAATCTGCTGCGCTCAGGGAAAAGGAAAAGGGAAAAGGAAAAACAAACACGCTGTTTTTAAATTCTGAGTGCAGCAACCTGGATTTGAGTGTATCAGCAATTTAAAGGGAATTTGAAAGCATGGGAGAGTCAAGCTGTGTGCTGGAAAATGAAGGATGTGAAAAAATAGAGTTTTCTTTAGCGTAGGGAAAAATCTTGGCACAATGCCTGGAAATCCTGTCAACAAAGGGGCATGGAAAAACCATTCCTCCCCACGCTGCACTGTCATGCCAGTTATTGGCACGTTGTTAGAAGAATGACTTCTTAACTAGGACTCAGGGAAATTAATTCCTTAGACTTAGAAATAATTCACAATTCTAGCTCTTCTATTCAATATCTGGCAGAATATAAAAATTAAACCTGCTGGAATCAGTTGCCACAGATCATGGAGTTAATAAAAATGAATGTGGACAGCCTGTGTCTGGCTGATATTTCCCAAGATTATACTAAGGATGTTCAGCTTTAATTACTGTGTAACTTCAGCATTATAATATAAGTTGCCTCATTATACTGTGATTTCCACTACTAATGAAATCTACTTGGAATTAAAAAAGCAGCCAAATTGAAGCACTGCTTGATAGCTTAATCCTTTGTTTTGCCAGCTAGTTTCTAAAGATAATCAGATTTTTTGTAGCTTTATTTCTCTTTTACTTTTCCCAGTTTTCCCCTGTTGAAACTTTGCTTGTACAGAGTTACTCTTATGACTCCTTATTCTCATGATGATAAATTAAAGGGGGATTTGATCTCCCCACCCTCTCAAGTGGAAGAGGGAGATCCACTGACATTTATCAGTACTCAAACGTGAGACTGTACCAACCAGTGATATAAAAAACCCAATCCCAATGCTTAGAAGATCCTGCGGCATTCTGAATCTTATTTAATATAACAGTTGTCTTGTATTTCACTTGTTGTCATGGTATCTGATTTTCAGATGGTAGTGGTTTCGGCCTCATAGGCTCCACAACAGCCACAGTTTTGTTGGTTTTTTGTTCTAAAGGCTCTGTGAAGAAGCAAAAATACATGTATAGGCAAACTTGCAAAGGGACTTGCCCCTTTAGGTTTACTATAGCAGTATGCCTTGCCAACAAATTTGTGATGTAACACACATGCAAAATAAACCGCTGTGCAATTTAGGTCTGGGGGACTGCACGACCAATAACTGATGTTTTTTGAAGGTACATGAATAGGCTTTGCAAAGAGACTTTGAAGAGATTCACTGCTCAGTGAGAAGGAGCCAATACCTGTCTGTGCCGTGTCCTTTCTTGTGCCCCTGAAGGTCTTCTGGGGGCTATATAACGTCATTCAAGGTTTCCAGGTCCTTTGTGCCCTACTTTGCCTGAAAGTTTGGGCCTCTTTTCTTAGCTTCGCTGTAGAATGCATTGCTTTATTCCTCCTTCTTCTCTGGCGCTGGAAAACTGCTAAAAGACATAGCTCAGCTGGTAGCCTCCTTACCCCATAACAGAGATAATCAGGCCTTAAGAGCTTATTTTGATTTTTTGGAAGTAGCCTGATTTTTGCCACATAACTGAAATCCTTGCCAGTAGTTGTTTCTCAGTAGTGGTGCTACTGCTCATGCCAGACCTCTCCAACACAGTATAGGCAGTGAATGTTGTCATTTAAAATGGTCTCTCCTAAGGTACTCGGTAACGGGGAGACCCAGTGGGTGTGTGGTACTGCACCATGGCGTCTGTGATGGAGATGCCTGGAGGCATATTTTCACAATTTCTCAAAGGTTTTGAGAAGTTTTCAAAGCCTCAAAGGCCCAGCAGCAGGTCCTTACCAAAAGGTGTGAGAAGCCAAAACCACTGCAGCTCCAAGGCACTCCTCCTAACTCTCTATCGCAGCTCATTGTGTTGCATTTAGAAATGACCATATTTTCTGCATCAACAGGCAGATTTCCAAGCGTGGTGGGATTGTAGCAAACCCGTGTGACAACAGTGTTGCTCTGTGGGTAGTGTGGGTGTTTGCCCTGCAGCAAAACAAGTGGCGCATCCAAGTATTTCTCCCTGCCTGTGCTCTTGGAGCAGCATCCCAAGCCTAGTGGCATAGACTACTGAACGACCGGGAGATTTTCTGAACCCAAATCCAGAACCTGTTATAACACAGGAAAAGCTTTCGTTGATCTTGCTGAAATATTCCCTGCTGTAGCCCAACTGTCACTTTTAGCTGGGTTACTCTTGATTTCGTTCAGAAGACTTTTATCTGCTGAGAAGTGCTGGATGATCAGGTGCCTGCAGATCTTGCCTGCATTACTCAAAATGTTAGCAAACCCAGTACGTTACACGTGAACCAACATGTTTTCCGAATTGTTTGCGTGGAAGGAAAGAAAATTGTTTATATTTTTTCATCCCAAGCGATCGTTCTGTTGTACAGTCTAAAATGTTGTGAAGAATTTTATTTGTATTCTTGTTTTATTTGTTGTTTTGTCTTTAAATGTCTATATAATGACTTTTTAATAGGAAAATGCACACTGGATACATTTCTCATGCTGTATCTCCCCAAAATACTGAGAAATCCTGTACCACACAGTAATGTTTATAGAAACTTCAGTGTGTCAAACTTGTTTAAAATGTTAATTGTGTATGTATTAAGTAAATTATTTATACTACTGGAACTGATAATATTTCATTGATACCTAATTTCAGTTTAGGGAAAAGAGGTGAAAAAAGTTTTTTTTAGTTATTCTGGGACCTGCTGCCATTCGGATATCACAGCTTCATTAGAAGTATGAGACAGTGTGAAACTAGCCTGCATTTTATTAGATTCTGCAAAGATGTCTTCTTAAACCTAGGTTACCTATAGAAGTTTCTCTAAAAGAGAATTGTTAAGAATTTCTGCCAAATATTTATATACCTTAAAAAAAGCTTTTTTCTGGAATTTTATAATAGTGGTTTAGGTTTTTAGCCTTTAATTAATTCCTCTTGCTCTATTCCAGCAATAGAGATTGCAAACCTGAGGTAAAGCAGTAGAGGAATGTTTTCCAGGTACAGTGTAATCCTCCTCTGGCTTCCCTTCTGCACAGTCTTGGTGGGATGTCTAGCTCTATGGTTTCTCAGGGGACAAATGTGTCAGAACTTCTCCACCCTTGCAGCAGGCACTGCTAAAATACACCAGTGCTCTATCTATCAGAGAGCAAGAGTGGCGAAAAGTGAGGGACCCAGTGGTTGTGTCTGTGTCCACTAACCTGAATTAGTGACACAACCTTCTTTAGATGGTTCCCTTCTTGTTCACCATCCTCTCCATTTGTGCTTTGAATGCTCTGTGCCAGAGCAAGGGGGAATACAGAAGTCTGAGTATCAACAGCAGAAAATAGCAACTGTTGGAATGGGGTGAAATGTAACTTCTTCCAAGTCCATGCCAAGGCTGTATTGCTCCCCATGATAATCTTGTACCAGTTTCCAGTGATGATGCTGAGTCCCACCCCTGCAGGTACGCAGAGAGCTGCAAAGGCACTCGAGTGTTTCCAAGCCCCATGGCCTGCAGCAGGTGGTGGGGCAGGTACTGGAAAGACGGCTCACCTGCCTCACCGGAGAAGGCCCTGAAGTCCAAGTTTGGAAAGTGTATTCTGAAGTACCTTGTGTCTGCTTTGCCAGGACACAGCAACCTGTACCTCCTTTGCATCCTCTGCTTGCAAAGATCTGCTGCAACCTCAAAATTGTATATATAACTTAGTTACTGTGCAGCTTCAAGCCTTAATTCCAGAGCAGGCTGATAAAGAAGGGAAAGGCCAGCTAGAAGTTATCTAATTAAAGCTTGGAGTGACATAATCTTAGATCAGGGCACAAAAATGAAGCTAATGCCTCCCCCTTTTCCTGTGAGAGGTAACTAAGGTCTTTTTTAATGATTTAGAGTCTTTCCTGGAAAGATGAAACTATGTGATAAGGGGAAACTACCCTTTAATTACTATTCTCCCTCATTTACAGACTTGCACAAGCATCCTTTTCAGTAACTGTTTGCCAGTATTTACCAGTATACCCACAACATGAACTCAAATTCCAACAGCATCTACGTAACTTCAACCTGTTCCACACTTTGAAAGTTTCTGGAGTCAATACTATGGCCAGGATGAAGCAGTGCACAGCTGAGCATCTCATCAGCTCTCTGTATGCAAGCAAAGCAGTTAGCTGAAACTTGTTTGCAACAAGGAGATAATCAGTTATGGTGGGCACGTATCTTTGATCTCGTCCTTGCTCATTTGAGCATTGAGTACAACATGTATGGGTGTGTATCAGAAAATCGAGAGCAGTCCCCACCGCAACTTTACTCCCTGCAAGAGGATGAAGGCGCAAAGCAAGCGGATGTTCATCTTCCCGTTGGAAGGTGCTGGATGGCTGTGCATGCTCGATCAGTCTTGCAGTGCCTCAGTCTCCTGGAGAATGCCAGTTCTCCTATTGCATCTGGCCCATTTGTTCTATGCTTCTGTGGGAAAGGGACAGATACAGAGGTATGAGATTTTGCTGCCATTCATTGCAATGACATCAGCTTATACCACTCTGTGGTGCCACAAGATGTAACTTTCCTTGTTAGACAGCTGCGTAGTTAAAAGGATTTGGCCTCATGTGAGCAAAAGAAAGTCCTGTTTAACTCAAAATGGACTTCACAGAGCTGATCTGAAAGTCACGACTTCTCTTTTAGGAGAACTCACTTGGGATCTTCTTGCAAAACTTTAGGTGTCTACTCCAAAGCTGCCTTTGTGTCCTAAACACGGGTGTTACTTTATATATTTGTTAGAGATATAGTTAATACGGTCTATGGATTTAAAGGATTATTTGTTAAATACTGTCCATGGATATAAAGAATGTTTTATTTAATCTTCAAGTTGAAACATACTTCCAGTCAGGTGACCCGTACCTTAAATTTCACTCCTGTATTTTCTAGGTCTCCATTCCTTATACTGGGAGCCTTGATATCTACCTGAGATGTAAATACATATGCAGGAGGTCCCTGAAGCTATGGGGTGACTCTGATCTGCCAGTTCCTCCTGATGTGTGAACAATGTAAGTCAGTGACAGCTCAGATTGTTTCTGCAGCAATTACACAGAGCAGCAATTACATTTCTGTAGCAATTACAAGGAGTGGCACTGGAGGTGCAGGAAAATGAGGGGGGAAAAAAGAGAAGGAAATGCGGCAGGGATATCAGCTGTGCTGTGAAATCTTTAGCCTGTTGTTGAGGCCAGCAGTGAGGCAGTGAGTGGTGCACAAATCACTTCTGGAGTAAGTGTGATGGGGAGAGGGCTGCTGCTGGGGGAGACCCCAGGTTCTTCCTGGGACATCCCTGCCTGCCGTACTTTTGTGAGTGCGGGAAAAGGAGCCTTTAGGTTTTTTCAGGGACGGAATCCCTGTTGATTTGTTGAAAAAACTGTGCAGCAGTCTCCCACAGGGTGAGACCGTGGATGGGCGAGAGCAGAGGGAGGTAGTAGAGAAGAGGAGGCTGTCAGTAGTGGGACTTCTGTGTGCAGTGAGAGGGGAGCCCTGGTAAGCAACACCCGTGCCTCACCCTCCAGGAGGCAAATATCGCTCTGCCTACCTGGTGGGTCACCAGCTCTCCCAAACAGACCCTGAGGCATGGGGCTGAGGCCCAGGGGTCCTGTTCTGCATAGGAACAAGTGCTCAGCGACGGGAAGACAAAGTGGGGAAGCTGGAGGTGTCCCTTAGAGGTTTGCCACCGGGTTTGTGATGCAAAAACCCCAGGGGAAGCCTGGTCAAACACTGTGCTAGATTAACGGATTGATGACACAGAGTGATAAATCTAAGGTGAGTATCCTTATGATGATATTGCAAAATCCAGTGTCCAAATGGCACAGCTGGCCCTGGGCAGCTGCTGTGACACCGAGTGACAGGAGTGTCCCCTTGCGTGGGGTGCAGGTTTAGCAGAGGGCACCTCATTGTGTGGCTTCCCCTGGTCACCTCAGCCAAAAGGCTGGTCACTGAGCATCACCCAGCACTTCAACCCTTGGCATGTGAGCTACCTGCAAATCAGAAAGCAAATGTTTAATAAGACATCTAGTTTCCATACACACACACACACACACATATATATGAAAAAAAGATGGAAAATATATGTGTATACATGTATGTACAGGTTGCCGTATGGGATATTATGAGGGCTGCAATCAGAATAATTAGAGCACTAGTTGTGAACTCTGCTCCCCCCCCTACCATAGGACATAACCTCAAAGCTGAGGCAGGCTGTGGGGCTGGCATCCTTCCCATGGGGCGCTCTCTTCCATGCTGGTGCTCTTTCCCACTTTGAGAGGGAAGACTTCAGCTGCCTTCAGCTGCAGAAGTGGAGCCACCTTCCTTCACACATGCCTGACTTATAGACCATTTTAAAGTGTGCCATGGGGGCGTCTAATATGCTAATGAAGAAAGTGGGTGGAATGGCAGGAATTTGAGCACAGCTAAAAATGTACATGCCTAACAATTGCAAATCAGCCTATGCTGAAGGTACCTAAATGGGTTGGCATCAGTGGAAGGTGGGTGCCACTACACCTCTTCTTGTCAGTTTTCAGTGAGTACACAGCTAAAAAAAAAATCATACGCCTCTGTATATGGGCCTACTGTTTCAGCCTGGGTTATCAGCAAAGGTTTCTATCAAAGTCCTTGAAAAATACAGTTACCTACTTTCCCCTCTTATTCATACAGTAGGAGGAACAGTCTCTTCATGCAAACACATCCTAGACTGGTTGCAGGCGTAGTATTTTAGATATGTCATGACATCTGGGTGTATGAACAGAGCTAAGGATCATCTTGAAATGGACTTCTAAAATCTTGGTTAGTTTTTGCAACTAGATCCATGTCTGGGGTGTATAAATGAAGGTTCTGCATATTGTGACTTGTGGCAGAGCTTTGAATTGCCACAGATTTGTGTGATTAGGGGTGTAAAATCACAATCTGGTTTTGTTTCTGCAGCTCAAGCCCAGCTCTTTCATTGCTACTTATATACGATTTGATTTTTCAGATCAGAACTAAGGTTTTCTGGACGCATGAAAGGAACATTTGTAAGCACAGCTGCAGGTAAAGGCTTTTTAAATATGTACCTCCAACCGCAGTGGCTGAATCTGGCTGAAAATGTGATTTCACAGAGGAGAAAGCATGAAGCCATTATAAAATCAGTGCACACAAAGGCGGTCAATTGAAAAAAGAAAAATTACAGGCAGGGTTTTATCTGATACCGCACACCACCCATGCCAATAGGAAGAAGAATACAGGAGGTCCTACTTGCAGAGTTGCAGCCTGATGGGTTTGTTATATGCCTCTGTGGGAAAGTAAATGCTAACAAGAAAGTCTGGTGTGGGAATGGATGAAGCGGGGCTACAGCTGTGGGGAAAGTACAAAACAAATGGGGACAGTCTTCATAGAAATGCTGAAACCAGAGGAGGGGAGGCCCCGGGCGCTGGCTGCTGCTGCAGAGCCTGTTTGAAAGCCTGTGCCTGCCTGGTGCTGTGCGGTCAAGGGTCCTGCACCCGCTGCAGGACATGGCAGTGAGGACAGGCTGTGCAGCTCTGGGCTGGGGGAGGGAGATGAATACAACAACCCCATGGCCAGCGGGGGCTCATAAGCTCTAATGCTTTTAGCCAAAGGTAGGTATAGCTCTGAGTGCAGGCCCAGTGGTGTGGGAGGAGAAGATGCTAGCGGACAGCAAGAGCCAAGAGGCTGTGTCTGAGGGGCAGCAGTGTGAGAAGATGGTAGAAGCAGCAGATACGCACCAGGATGTGGGGTTTGGTGAAGAACAATGTTTAATGAAAACACGCCAAGGCCAGCTGGAGGAACAATGGGGAGAAAATCAAGGAGTCCAGGGACAGGTCCACCTCCATGGGGAGCTGTGATGCTAGGGTGAAGGTCTGCAGGGCTGCTAAAGGAGGGCCCCAAGCCCGGCAGGAGGCAGAGGTGAGAGGAAGAGCTGACAATGCAATAATACTGCCTTGTGCACGGAAGGAAGATGTCCACTCTGCTGCTGTGTGCTGGTGGGGCACCAGAGGCTGCTGGCATGGTTGTGGGTCAGGGTGGAACGGCCACAGACAGTGTGTTGGGGTGGGGGAGATGAGGGAGTGAGATGAAAAAAATAACATGAAAGATCTGAGAACAGTTTCAGTCCCTGGAGAGAAGAGCAAGGAAATGGGTACAGAAAACCCCAGAGCTGTGAGCTGGCGGGTGAGGGAAGCCAGGAGAGCTGCTGGAGGTGCTGGAGGAGCGTGGGAGGTGAGAGGAGAGAGGAGGAGTAAACATTTGGGTGAAGGCGTCTCTTTCCATCCCAGGATGATCTACATGCAGCAGCGCCAGATCCATGTTGGCTGGATCCCAGCTGCCCAGCGAACAGCCTCCTGCAGCTGCGCTTGCACTGGCCTCGCAGGCATGGGGGGGGTGGTTTGTAAAAGGATTTGTTTGCTCTGTTACGGAGGTTGTACACAGCTTGGGGACTGCGAATATTAACAGCAAAGCCTGGTGCAGGCAAGGATGGACTAGGGCTCACATCCTCTCTGAGAGCCAAAACCATGTCAGCTTTTCCCCCCGGGATTGCCAGGTTCCCAAGGAGAGGAGGGGGTGACACCCAGAGGGGTTTGTGGTTGCAGTGTGGAAAGCTGGGCGCGACACTTTAAGGCCCATATGAACAACTCAACTTTTCAGTTTGATTTGAGCCAAAACTTTTCTTTTTTCTTGCTGAAATAAGCAAAGCAGAGAAATGATTTGAGCTTTCTTCTTTTGCACGTGGCTGTAGGAAGAGGAACGCGATGGCTTTTCTCTAGGCACCGCTCCAGAACAGAGCAGAGGTGGAGGCTCGCTCCTTGCCCAGCGGTGAAGATGCTGGTTTCCAATTGAGGTCGCACCGTTTCCCGAGGCAGGTGTGGCCCGTGCTCTCCCATCTCAGGAGCAGCAGGTGTTAGAGGCAAGGGGAGAAGGGTTCCTCATGCACTCCCTGTGTTGCTGCTTTGCCTTATTTTAAAATCTTTAAACAGCCACTAGACTCAGAGCACGTGAGTATTAGCCTCAGTTCTGGTGATCAGGATATTCATTAACAGGGACAGCTGAGGTTTGGTAACAGCTCCCAGGACCAGGCGATGGGAGTGGTCTCAAGCAACAGAGGAACGGAATCCCATCTGACAGTGACAACAAGGTCTACAGCATGTTTTACAGGTCCCCCAGAGGAAAAAAAAAAGGAGAGCTGAGTGGTAGATTTCTCAGAAACATTTACAATGGTCAGGAAATAAGGTAAAAATTGAGAACAAGTGAACTTGTAGTCATGGGACAACCCTCCCCCAGTCTGCTTGGTAGCTGGTGCATAGGGATGAACGCAAACACATGTGTGTGTTTAAATTTGGCTATTCCACCTATGTCTAGTGAACTAATTGATGAAAAAAGATAAAGTAATTTTATTATTTCATATTTGGTGGCTGAATCAATGTACTTTTTGTTGATATTTAATGATTTAGGATGGTTGTTAATATTGCTTCATTATTACTAAGTAGTTTGGAGTCTGGGCTCAGTCTGGGGTTTTATTAATTATTGTTAAATTTAAAGAAATAAAAGGCATTGCCATGTGGGAAGTGAGGAAAATGCAAACATGTGAGGCAGCATTATCAGTAGGTGCTATACCCCCTGCAGCAAGATCTCTGTCTCTGTCTGCTCATTTATTGTGTGTTTATTTGTCTTCTAATTTTCCTATGATGACGTCAATATAAAGGGAAAAATGATTGCTGAAACTGAGGGATTTTAGCCTTTGATACAGAAGGATTACAGCCTGCAAACATGATAAAGACTTCCTAGCCTTATTTTGAAACCTTTCATTGACTTCAGCAGTAGCAGAATCTGGCTCCAAATGCATTCAGATTATGTGTGCTCCACAGGAAATATTCAATATTATGCGTAGAAAAGTTAAGAATCAGAATGTCCCTTTCTTTGAAAGGAAAATGGGATTTTCTTTGAAAACAACAACGAGACTCTAGCTGCAGTTTCACTGGTGGGATAAGCTGCAATACAGGCTCTAGGTCTTAGAGCTGCCAAATATTGTGACCCCAAAGCCAAGTCTTTCCTCTATTTCCTATTTCCAGATTTCCTCTATTTTTTAATATATATATGTGTGTGTATGTATGTATGTATATTTATTTAGTGTTTTACAGAGACTTATTTGAAAAGTGTACTAAATGAAGTCTAAGATCCAATGCTAGGGACGTTATCTTGAATGCCATATGGATTGTTTCTGTATCTTAATTTTTTTTCTCATTGGAGGTCATTCTGGCACAGTGTCCTGGGTCTCGCAGGCTGATGGTTCTCAGCTGCAGTGATACAAACCAAACAGCACCTCCTCCCTACCGCAGAAGACATTCCTGTCATGTCAGGTACCCCTGGAGGTCTTATCAATGTGTAATCTGGAGATCTCTGAACGTGAGAGTGGCTCTTTGGTCTCTGGCAGAGGCGGAGGGCTGCTGCAGGCGCGGAGCATGCGATGCTCTGCGTGCTGAGGAGGTGGCTGGCTGCACACACCAGTTCTGCCCTCACCTCTGGTTAGCCCGTTCCTGAGTCAAGTGCAATTCCCATAAACCACCCGAGCAGCAGAGGTTGTGGCACCAGTGTATATGGGTGAATTAAAGTGGTTACGCTTGCTGAAACTCCCTAAGCTCCATGCTACTGATTTTTTCCCCATTTTCATTATCTTCACATTGGAAGGTGTGTGCATCTGGATTCATGACGGTTGTGCTGCAGAGTCAGGTGTGAAGACGTTAGGGTAAGGAATGGCACCTCTGCTGGGTGCCTGTCTGCCTTTGGAGTCATTCCCAGCTCACCCAGGACCATGCTGGATGGCTCTGTCTGGAATGGCATAGAACAGGACCAGCATAGGGGATTCACGCATCTCAGCTCTCTTTCCCCAGGTTTGTTCCCCAGCTGTCCCTCCATGCACACTTCTTGTGCTGCTCATGGCCAAAAGCTTCACATGACGAAACACATAGATCTGCAGCCGAGACCTTATTCTTCACAGTTACGAACTCCCAAGAGCCCAAAGCCCTGTGAAGTTTATAAAAATTCACTACCAAACCTGAACCCCCAGTTTTCTGAGTAGTCTCATGCCAATGAGATACAATGCTTCTCAAAAAAGTATGTGGCACATTTACTTTTTACTGATTCTACAGAAAGCCTGATGAAGGCAGGCAGACTTTCTTCTGGATATAAATAGCTGAAAAAGTCACCGGTCATTTAATAGAATTTACAAAGAAGCACACCCCAAATTCTGCCTTTTCTCTATGGCCATAAGACCTGTTCAGACACCTCTCTGCTTAATCAATACAGGCAGCATATATGTGGTAGTTAGTGGGTTTTAATGATTCATATCTGTCTGAACCCTGAAATCACTGTCTTATTCATACCTTATTCAGGGGTAGTTCCCACTGTATAGTGGTGCTTCTCTGGCCGCTGTGGCAGCTCCTGGCTTTGATGTCTTTGCCTTTTGCTTTATGCCAGCACCGTACTGTCAGTTGAAGTGGCTCCTGCTGTTGGTGCTTCTTCCATTTTCTTACGTTGAGGAATCAGTTTGACTTAAAAGCTTAGAGCTGTGACTCCCCAGAAAAACATGCTGCAACTCTTGCTTGTAGTTCCGTGCCTACAAGCTACAGCAACCAGGAGCAGACAGACGGGCACAGAATGCGTTCTTGCTTTTCTTCTTTCTTACGTATAGGTGTAAGAAAACACTTTTCTACAGCCTGCCTTGGTCACCACTGAAATACAATGCTTCTGGTCCTGGGAGTGTATGGGTTTTATTCTGGAAATGGGTGGAACAGGGTATTTCTGCAGCTTTAAAGAATTATCTTCCTCCTCCCCTCACTGTTCAGTCTTCACGCCCCTTCTCCTCTCTTTCCTCAGAGCTTTTAGGAACTGTGAATGGAATAGCAGCTAATGGCTTTTGTTGTTGTTGTTTTTGCTGTCTTTGCACAATTTCAGTAGCCTGGATGGTAAGCAAATGTCTGCAAGCCATTGCATAGGCATTACTGGTTTGAAGTCTCATGGCCAAAGTCAAGAATGAGGGTAGGAAGTGGAAATCTATGTTCCAGCTTTGCTGGGTGTCCCCAGGTGGGTCAGACTGTACATCCTATTTCCATGTTTGAAATGGAAGGACAGATCTGTCCCACAAGCCTATTCTGAAGCTTTATTTACTTCAAACCTTCAGGCAACAATGTGTAGAGGCAAAGAATTTTTTTCTACTTGTTTGCTCTTTGCTGGATTTTAGGAGGAAAATTTCAAATTTGCCTAGTTCCTCCTTTTCCAAGCCTTGCTGACAGTAGGAAAGTTTTGTCCATAAACCTATACACACATAATTGTACTAACAAGAGCTATTACTGTGACAACAGACACAGCAGTGTGATAGCACAGGCGGTGGAAATCCCTTCCAACTTTACAAACCCTCATGGCAAAATGGTGCTGGGTTAGCTCCACTGCACCGCTGAGCCCTACCACTATGGTCTTGCTGGGTTAAAAAAAAAAAAAAATTAAAATAGTCACATCCTTTCCATAGCCGTGCTGGTGAAACTTCAAAGGGTAGAGCATGACTTAAGCAAGGACTATGATATTCCTTCTGTTGTTGTGGCTCTGGAGATTTTGGGTGTGAAGAGGTGCGGCCCCTGATTGACAGGGCATGGCTGGCACAGCCTCCAGCATAGGCACAGCTGTACCAGCCAAACCTGTGGATTTTGGTTGTGGGGTAAGGTGGGGCGAGGTGGGGCTGGAACAGATTCCACTGGTGAAATCTCAGTTTTAGCAATACCCTCCGCATCCCTGTTAGGAACACTTCTGCAGTGCAGCTATCTCAGCCACGCGCTTACAAGATGGAGGCGGCTTTGCTCAGGCAGCTGCAGCAGGAAGCTTTTTGGTAAACAAAATGTTTTGTCACAGTAACGTCTATTTTTTTTTCTTTCTAATTTTCCCAGTCTGTTACTGAAAGGTTGCTGTTACACGTCACAGCTGGGCAGGTAAGCATCTGTTAATGAGTAATTCTTGTGTCTGATATCGACATTGATCTGGTCCACCTTTTGCAGTGTAATGTCATCCCCTGAGTGGTCTTGCTCGGAGCTCCTTGTTATTGCTGTATCATGCTTTTTATTAGCTCCTGAAGAGAAAGAGACGGGAAATGTCTGGATGGTAAATCATCTCTGATTACAAGCAACGTTGGATCAGCTCCTCTGGAAGTGCTCTTAAATGCTTGCTGAGTACACCAGTGATCATCTCTGAGGGCCAGGCACTTTGTAAACTCTTCACTCCCTGTGGTTTAGGGAGAGTATCTCGTTACGTGGCATTCCCATCTACCCACAAAGACATTAATGATTAACAATGATAACAGCTCTGCTTACTTAGAAAACTAAAATACCCTAAAGTCAAGTAAATCGAAGTCCCTCGTTGCTGATTCACCCTCCTGCCTCAGCCCAGCCCTGGAAGATTCCCTCTGCCAGGCAAAACCTTCATGAGAGGAGAGCAGAGATGAAAGTCTGTGCTCCTTTCACTCTTGTCTTGGCTCTGACTCTGAGCAGTGACTGTGCAGGGATGGTAAGTCTGAAACTTCTGTTTCGGAGTGGTGGATCACCTATGTGCTGACTGGCAGGACAATGTTGCCTTGGGGTTGGATGAGTGAAGCTGCAGACCAGATCGAAAGGAAGAGTGCTTCAAAGGAAAAACAAAAGGGTTTTGTGAGATGACAGCTCACAGCAGTGCTGACTAAGCGGGGGTCCTGTAGGATAGCTGGTCCCATATCTAGCTGTATTTAAAGAAATTGTTCACACTGCTAGGCAGGAAGAATGGGGGGGGGGGGGGGGGAAGTACCACAAAAATTGAAATACTTTGAAAATGCCTCTCAGAAACGTGTTGACACAAGAAGGTACCTGGTGTAGCATGGAAGAAGGGTGCTACCCCCACCAGACTGTACTGCCACCTGGTAACTAACTGAACATGCCAGTATTGGTGACCATCTCCTTTTCAAACCTCTCCCTGTTTTCATGCCATGGTCTTCAGAGTTTTAATCGTGTGCTTTGTGTCTTTTTTTGGGTATGTGTGCAAGACAACGCTGCTGAGCATGGTTTGATTTTGCTAGTCTGCTTAAACCCCACTACGGCCTGGCATCCACCACGGACTAGCAGTGCAACTAGCAGCCTGGACCCTCAGTCGTGTGGCTTTATGTTTAGCCTTATTTCACTAGTTAGGTCAAGACTAGCTCAAATATACTTAAATGGTGCTATAATCCTAACTATCCCAGTGAAGTGCAGAAGTATTGCCTTAGATATTGCAGGTGGGTGCAGAGAGTAATATCCACAGTGCCTAGGAGAAGATCGGCCCTGGCTGAAGCTTGTTGCATTCTGCTCAGTGCTGGCAGTCAGTGTAGAGTGCAAAACCTGTTTCTGCCTCAGAACTGTTCAAGCCCTCCCTACATACCTTGGCAACAGCTTTGTCTTATCCCTTAGTTGTTATGCCCCCTATTCACTCCTACATTCGTGATGTGCTGCTGCTTTGGCTGCTTTTGGGATATTTTTATTTTGCTATAGTTCAGCTGTCAGCACCTTTGGTGGCAGCAGCACTTTATGTTTATTACCGTTTTTTATTATTTCCTGTGGCTTAAAACCAGCTCAGCCTAGTGCTCTTTGCTTGCTGATTGAGGAACCCAAATAAAGCAGAGGTTGCTTTTTTAACTATTGCCCTGGGGGGATACAGCCAAATGACAGGAAAAGTGAAATGCTGGGATACTATCTGTAGCTGTGAACTGGCCCCATAATGCATATATGCTTCTGCTGAGAGAAACAGGAGGTACGTCCCTTGGCAATAGAAAGATACAATGGAGCAGAGCTTTGGCCTTTTTGGAGCTGCACTGGGTTTCCCTGGTTTAACAGAGAAGTTTCATGAGCCAGTGTTTAAATACACTCTTTCACCAGACTATGCCACAGCGAAAAATCACATGCAAATAATGAGATCCTTGCAGAAGCACTGGGAGAAACACAATTTCAGGCCACCCTGGAAAACACGTTTGTCTCTATAGGATGGTTCCCAGAGTGAATTTGTGTCTCCAATCCACATTCTTTTTTTCTCTTTGTAGCACTACAAATCTGTGGCAGGAAGAGGCTCAAAACATGAGTTCGCTCACCCACAAGGTACAAAGTCAAATCCAATAGGTTTCATGACAGTAAGAGTGATCTGCCTGTCTGTTTCCGTGCTGTGCAAGTCAGTAGAAAGCCTGTCTTTGTTTCAACATGAATAAGGATTATGGAACGGTTATGCCAATATTAATTTATGCGTAGAAGGGAATTTGGGATTAACTTAGGAAACTCAAGTATTTCTCCTTCAGGTGCAGATCAATGGGAAGGTGCTGATGGAATTTTAGTTTGTTGGAGCTGGCGTGGCTTATATTCACTGTGTGGCTGTAGATGTGCAACTCCCTTTATTTTAATCAGAGCTGTGTCTGCCCTGTGACTTTAAAGCACATAGATTCTTTGTATATATAGGTTCAATATCTACCACAGCCCTTGATCTGTCTGTGAGAGAAGGGTTTGAACCCCATGCATTTTGCTGGGTTGCATTTTTTTGATGGCACCTAAACAGGCAGACGCTCTGGCTGTGCACAGGCATTGCAGACTTCCATTTTTAAAGCTTTCATTGTCCTGTGCTTTTGCTGTTAAGGATTACATGAATCAGATCATTAGTGGTGCCTTTATAGCTCAGAGCAGTCTTTAATGGCCTTTGGGATGCAATATGTCTTCTGAATGGGGATGTGTTTTCACAACTATCCTAACTTCTTATAATGGGAGGTATCAGACAGAGAAGGTAGATATCTGGACATTTGCATAATTAGTTCAGGCAATGAAAACCAGGCTGAAAAGGGGATAGCAGAGGGACTGGCAGCAGCTATTTCACATTGACAGATAACGGCACAGTTGGGGCAGTTAGACTGACTATAATTCCAAGTGATTAGGATGGGTTTGGACCACAGGCATGGGTTAGTTTTTCAATAACGCTAATAACTGGCCTCAGCAGCTCTTTAAGATAACAAGCCTGGGCTTGTGAGGGTTAACAGGTATCACAAGGGTGTGCAGGAGCCCCAGCCATCATGGAAGGGGTAAGGTCAGGGCAAGGAGCAGTTGTACATCATCACTGAGAAATGGAAATGTGCTGTGCTGCCAGCTTGGTTGTACACCCTGTTTCTCTCCCACGGCAGTGGTTGGATTCCCATTCACACTCCTGGCTCTCAAAACTGATTGCTTTTAGTTCAATGGTTAAATAAGCTCTGACAGTTTTTCATTGTCTTTTTTATCTTCAGTCTCTCTCACTCTCAAGACTCATCTTGAAGGATTTTTTTCTGCTAGACTCCCACCATCCCTCCTTAGACTCCCACCATCCTTCTTTAGACTGCCATCACTGATGTGGTGAACACAAAACTTGCCCTTTTTAGACACTGGTCCCACCAATTTCTCCCCACTTGTAAGAATCTGCTTATCCTGAAGGGAAGGTGGTATGAGCAAAATTATCCGTCTTCCCCCAACCTTTAAAACCTTCTTTCTCCTGACTGTTTCTATTTCAGTTTGTACTGTCTGGTTCCTTAATTATTTTAAACAGATGTTACAATGTGATATGCAGCCTGAAAAGATACTACTTCAGAAATCAATTTAATATGCTATTACAATACTACATAATTAGAAATTATAATTACAATTAATGAATATAATTGGTATTTGCTGTACTAGAAATTGCAATATATTTTGAGCTGAAATGGTCTGAAATCTTTATTCTACTGCAGAGCCCATTAATCTTTATTGATTCAGTGATTTCGTAGGATTTTCAGTCTTTTCTTATGCACTGGAAGTTGCAGAGACAGAGTCCAAAGTACAGCTGAAAAGCTTGAAGACATATATCTTAATCATTTCATATAATAATATATAATAAATATACCTGAGGGTTGCTTTTCAGCTGCATGATGAGTTTTTTATTCTTGTATTTCAGTGTTTACAGAGGATGGAATTTTATGCAAATTTCCTTTCCGGTACGGTGGAAGGTTTTATCACTCATGTTTATCAAATCTATTTTCCAGAAAGAAATGGTAAGTTAGCATCGCTTATAAATGAAGACAGCATTCAAATGAAAATGTCATATTTTTAGTGCTTTAATCTTGTTTTTAGAATAAGTAACTTGAGCTTGCTGTTGTGCCCAAGGAGAGCCACGCAGTCCTCCTGCTTGTGGTCATGGCCCTCAGGTCAAGGCTCGTGCTTGGAGTGGATGGAGCCCACTCCAGGGCCATTGAGAGCTCGAGAACAGCAGAAAGGTTTCCTCCTTGGCCTTTATACTGGGATTGCAGCTTATATGAGTGGCAAGAAAGGGCAGGAGCAATGAAACGACCTGGAAGAAACCCTCTGCTGAGGGAGAAAGGAGAGATACAGACAGCTGTAAGAGATGACACTCGGTTGAGGAACTGATTTGTGTGGGGCATACTTCTACCGTGGAAAGTTGGGGGGTGGGGGGGTGTTCACCCCTAATTTCTACCCAGATTGGCCCCAGGCCCCTTTTTGACAGCGCAGTACCAAGAGGTGAGGTATTGCTCCTGTTTGTTGGGCAACGATTTATTCTACTAGTGTGTTTAAGGCCAGGTCTTCTTATTTTGGGCAAAGGTTATTGTCTTACATCTGCAGAAGTCATTAAACATATTCATTATTCATTCTGGGGCAGGGGCAATCAGGCGAGAGCCCTACCGAAGCAAGCGCTGAATAAATAAGACTGACTTGGCAAATGAACCTATCTAACGGGCATGTTAGCAGAAATCAAAGTCACAAAGCAGGGTACCAGCAATATGAAAATACATGCATGGATGAGCTATGTGAAAAGCACGTACTTGTATGTTTTCAGGGTGGAGATAGTATTTTATAGTTTATTTTACTCACCCATGCAGGGCAGAACTCTCATTTTTCATACTGAACTGTCTAATATTTTCGTGATTGGTGTCACCTTTCTGATGGCACACCTGTTTTAAGTCTAAGTGCTAGTGCAATGTAAAACAACGCAACACATACCTTCCTACACACGTAGACGTAGAGCTTCAGGCTAGGAGACTGCTTCTGAATTTTCCCAACATCCATAGATGCAATCCAGATAAAAAAAAGCCTCCAAGAAACAAGAATTCAAGAATATCTTAAATGAAGGGAACAGGAATAAGTTTCCAGTTTGAAGCCTGTCTTTGATGAACTGTAGCCACAGAGTTTGACCTTTGCATCCACATGAAATGAAATGCTTAAGATGGATCTTGTTAATACATGACACTCTGTGTATTTGCTTTTAGTCAGTTAGGCCACAGAAATGAAAAAAAAAAAAATTAAAACCCCATGAATAGATGGGATCCAAAGTTAGAGCATGCTTTAGAGCTGACCTTGGACAACTTGCTCTCATGCTTCTGATTTTTTAAAAGCCATTTACAAGCAGGGAGATGAGGAGGAGGACAGCTGGAGCTGTTTGGTTTTGACAGGCCATTTCACCCCATGGCCGACCTTCCGGCCAGTGTTTATTCTTCTATCATAAGCTAAAAGCAACCTGATGTGTGATTTCAGGCACAGGAGATGCTGGGAAAAGAGCCCTGAAGAGCAGTGGGGAAACCTGCTCTGTGCATTTTTGCGTGATTTGGCGCTAACCCGTGCTGAGCTGATGCTGAATAACTGATCCCAGGGGACCTGGCGGGCAGCAGGTGAGGGCAAGGCTTGTGTCCTTCCCGCTCCTGCCTGCCTGCTAGCTGCTAGTAAGGATGGAGATGATGGGAGGCTGGATGCAGCTGCCTCTTTGGGGGCACATGCAAGGAGACCAGACCAGGAGAGTGCTGGGTTAGGCACTCAGTGAGTCTGTGTCCTTAGTCCTCAAGTCATACTTTAAGGCAGGACTACAAGTAGGACTTTACAGTGTAAGCCAAAACCTGCTGCAATTGGCTTTAATTTTACTATATGTTTTCTCTTACTACATATGACACAGATATTGTGTGCTAGCCCATCATATTAAGTTCAATAAAAAGATAGTCCTCCAGCAGAAAGCATTTAAGAGCAGTGTCTATCTTAATACAAAGCTGAATATCTCATTTACGAAAGCTGCCGTGTTGATTTAAAGGGCTAAAAGCGGAAGGCAATCAGACACGACCTTGTCCATTTGTAACATTAAATGTTTCAATGTAAGGCAGAGTCCTGACTGCAGAAACCTCCCCCTATTTTCTCTGAGGCAACAAACAAGTTGTATCTTTGTAAATATTTACCAAAAATACAGGAAAGAAGGCAAAATAATTGCAGTATTCAAATAACAAACTCCCTTTAACAGCATCCTGTATCGCATTTGCCATTAACTAGAATCTGTTTTCACAGATAAACATCTTTTTAGTGGCCTCTTACCAAGTACTAAAGATGTCGTGTAAATACGCTTCTTGTATTGAAGAGAAAAAATTAGCTGTAACTGTTGCTATAGTTCATTGTTACCTCTAGAAAGACAAACCAGTGTGGGGACAGACAAAATGGGGGTGCAGTGAACAACCGTGAAAGCAAACGGGGAGGGTGGTCTGAATCGCAGCCAAGCCGCAGCTGCAGGGATGCTGCTAGCGCCCTGCCCCTGTGTCCCGTGGTGGGATGGGTTCCCCCAAGATCCTGCTCAAGGGGAATGGCAGGAGCAGACTTTGGCTCAGATACTGCTGTGAATTGAAAGCTGTTGACTCATACCCTGGAGAATCCATATCCTGTGCTTGAGTGCTAGTGTGGGTCCCTGTTGTGCCAGGTTGCAAGGGTGGTCTTAGGTCTGTATAGGACAGATATGATCTTAACAACTTCTGTGGGAACAGGAAGATTTGACACTTTGGCCACAGGCTGGAAACAGTGCAAAGGAGGGTGTTTTGACCAGCTGTATTACAAACTGGAGAGGTGAGACCGTTCCTGGAAAGGAGGACACGTAGGTTGAGCCAGGAAACATCAGGCGCTGGATTTTTATGGTGCTGCTGGTGGTTGCTCTGGTGTTGGGCAAAGTCTGAACTTCTCTCCTGGTCAGGACAACACCTAAAAACGTTTGAGGGAACTTCCAGGCCTTGAGCATGATGACAGCACCAGGTGTGATGGCAGAGCTCTTTCCTTACACCAATCTGCCTCTGGCTCGAGGCTTTGCTTGCAGTTCAGAATGTCCTCTTATTAAGGCTCCCAATGCTCTTGATGGGTAAAATAGCCCACTTTCTGTTTAGTCTGCTTACTGTTTAGGCTTCATCTGTGATACACCACTTTGTCCTTCCATTCCCATGTCATTTATCATGCATGGGTTTAAAATGTTTTTTAAATCGATCCCTAGTAGTGGACTTTTCTAGTGTAATTAATTCAGTATCTGTGTCTTTAAATTTTCACTTTTTTCTTAGCAATTCTATGTGACATGCTGATGTAAATACATTTGTTATCTCACGAATTTAGAGAATGGGCTCACTTACAAGTAGCACAAAGAAATAATAAGCCCATTTGACTGGTCTGGCTGCCGGAGGTGACATCCCATGAGACTGAAATGTCATCACATTTTTTGTAAACCTCCCAGCATAAGAAAAGGTTTTAAAAAGAAAAGGAGGGAGACTAGTGAAGTAGTTTTGAGGGTGTGCTAAATTTCTCCCTGACACTGAGAGATTAGTGCTGGAAAATGTAGAAGGTTTATGTGAACTTGCAAGAAGCCTGGCACTGAGGAGGCAGCCTGGCATCGTGAGGGAGGATCAACCTCTTTGTAGTCACTGCAAGGTGATAGGGAAGGAGGGGACTGCCTGTGAAGAGCATTGGGTGGGAGGACCAGTGGTTTGTAGAAAGCTGGTGGAAGAAGCCTCTGTCAGGGTCTCTGATAATAAAAAACATTTAAGAGGGGAAAAATTGAGTTCTCCATTTACTTAGAACTTGGCTGCAGCTGGACAGATTCCAGAGAGTATTAATTTGCATACAAATGGGGTTTTTTTGCCCTAATGATCAAAATTTGCATTCTTTAGGTGTATACAGGGCCTTTTCCATTTGCCTCTTCCATGCTTCCCAGCATAATGTTGCTCAGCTAAATCAACAAACACGTCAGTCAGAAAGGTCAGAAAAGTTTGGATTCTCCTTCCCCGTCATGGCTGGCACAGGTGAAGTGCTCAGTCAGAGATGCTTTTAACCAACAATGACACAAGCAGTGCTGAGAACCACTTGTAACATACTCCTCACCTTGATCCTCACATGTAATAGTCCATCCTTTAAAAAAGCACAATGCCCTTCCCACCAAAGGGACACGGAGAAATTTCCATCGACTCCCAGCAGTCACACAGGCCTTAATGCCTTTGAGAAAGCAGACTCTTTACGTACGTGTCAAGTGAATCTGCTCTAGACTACCAAGTACCTTTCTTGTTGTGCACCTGATGTAATTGAGTCACCAGACTTAATATATGTGGCCTGTTCAGATGCTCCATAAGAATTAGTGCATTTTAAATAGCACATATTATCTAATTAAGAAGCAAAGTAGGGCAGTTAAAATGGTAGACACACTCTACCATGCTTGATCTACCTTGTGATGTCTTAGGGGGAAAAACTTTTGATAACAAAACTGTTCAAGGTATGGTAAAAACACATAAAAATAGATTATCAGGCACATTAAGCAAACACCCATTTCTTCCAATGCCATGTCACTGATTATTATGCTCCATTAGAACTGGTTAGGGAGAATGTTTTAGTGGACAATGCATTGGGACAGGACGTGGACCTCCAAGGTTTAGCCTTGGTTCAGTCACACACTCTTTGTGTGGCCTTGGGGAAGCCTACAAGTCCACTTCTGCAAATGGAGAATAGCAGCTTGATGCTCCTTGGAGAGCTGTGAGCCTGGGAGATAATGGATCGGTGAGAGCAGGAAAAACGTGTGGATAAACGGCTGTCAGACTTTGTCTCGATAGGATTTGCACGGGCAGAGTGGCGTGCAGGATTCAGCCTCCTGCCCTGCAAAAAGAAGAGGTTTTTTCTGTGTGTTTGGACACCACCACCCTGTAAGTTATTTCCTCATTTCATCTGTCAAGTTAAAAAATAGGAATGATTTAAAGGAACTAAGTGCTAAATACATTTGCTTGAAAGCCATTGGAAGGTCCCCCTGTGGACAGTCTCCCGCCTCCACAGATTATTAAAGTAACTGATAGGCATGAAAAATAGGTTGGATCCTGTTTTGCTGGTTTTGTGATGAATAAAGGAGGCATAATTTATTTGCCTTTGTTTTGGTTTTTGTTTCTGTCTTTCATTTTCTAATCTTAGAAACAGAAAGAAGGTTGGGTTTGTTCTGGAGGATTTGTTGGGGATCTCAGATCCTGCTTTCACATCTCCTTCTTAATCTGTGCTTAATCTGAGACAAGTAAGGCAGAGCATCTTTACCAAAAAAAAAAAAAGCTTATTTTTCCTCTGGTGTTAAGGGAGTTTGAATGAAACAGATGCTAAGTATAAAAAACCCAATGAACTTCCAGGTTGCCAAAGCATTAAGGCCATATAGCTTTAGTGCCAACATCCAGGTTGTTTAAAACTGCAATAAACTGCACCTTTAATTTTTTTCAGGTGTTCAACAACACACAACTATGACCGGGACAGGAGATGGGGACACTGCGCTTCGTTGCCCAAAGACCACTCAGGTAAGGTGAGCCGTTGCGGAGTTGTCCCAGATATCTGGCTCCTACTTTGCCACCTGCAGTAAGGAGGGACGGTGCCTTCAGTGGTACTTTAATCTTCAGTGGTACTTTAATCTGCCGTACATGGAGCAAGCCTTCATGTTAACTGTTTCCGGGATTGCTTGGTGACTCTGCGTAACCATAGCGTTAGGTTGTGAATATCGCACAGCCTTTAATTCACTCTTTGTTGACTCACTTGGAGTCACAGAGAGAAATTATGGTAACGCCAGCACGGAAATCTGAACTCCTGCTGGAGCTGAGCACAGACGTGATTGTCTTCTCCTCCCTCACGACTTGGAGGTGCCTTTTAGTTTTCCCTTCATTTAATCAGCTACATTTTCTGTCCGTTTGACTAGTTAATTTTTTAGAAGGTGTAGAAACATTTCACACCCTGTATAACACACAGCCATTACTTCCAGCTGTCCTTCCTGACCTTCAATACTGGACTTCCTTGGGCTTCGGGCTGTGTCAGAGAAGGCAAGAGGACAGACACATTGATTGCAGGAGTACTGATGCACAATGAAAGGGTTACTTTAGTTGAGCAGTGCTATGGCATTGTGGTGCAGTCACTACACTTTGATGCTACAGTTACCTCATTGCAAAGGTCTGTCTAAAATGGGAAGCCAAGGTCTGTGGCACAGTCTCCTCATTTAAGACACTTTAACTGACACACTGGGTGAACGCACCATGTCCCGAGCAGTTCAGTGGGTAGCTTGCATTCCTGTCCTCAGCAGTACCTAGATGACTGGTCCTTGCTTGTCTCTGGATAAACGTGTTTCATGAGCTGGATGCTGGGGAATCTCATTTTAAAAGGAATACATATAGCTAATTCTCGATTTATACAGCAACAGACCAGCACTGAAAAATCAGGTGTTGCACTGATCAGAATTGATGCCCCTGAGGTTTTTCTTAGATGTGTCTAAATGCTGATCATGTTCCTCTTTTCTCCATCTCACTACTCTCAAATGTGACCTGTCTTGTTTAGTCTGCAGGACACGACCAAATGCCCTTAGATATTCATTTCCCGCTTTCAAACGAAGAGTATTTTCCACCATCCCCTTGCAGGGACTTCTCCGCTGTGTCAGGAGTCTTATTGCCAAGCTGATTGCAATCTACCTGAGTGCTTGAAAAGTCAATGTATGCTGAATCATGCTGACAGTCTAAAATTAAGCAGTGCACAGCATCATCATTTTAAACTTAACAACTTTAAATTATTTTCCAGCCTGGCCTTAAAACAGATTAACAGTAGATCAGAGACAAATGACCTAACCCCAAAACAAACAGCAATATAGGTGCCTTTGTGATGCAAGTATGTCAGACATGAACATAGACTTTATAGACTGTTCACGCTTACAAGAGTCAGGTTATGAGGGCTGCACGTACTCATGAGTGCCCTCGCAGTGCATGAAATGTTGGAAGCTGTAACTGGTGACTGCTTCAATCCCTCAGTGAAACACCGTCACAGTGGTGGCTGGCTGACTCGAGGCTTTTCCAGTAGCTGAAGAAGGAGATCTCCAAACCTAGTGTTGCCTTTCTGGGGGTGCCTTGTCCCACCTCTGTCCCTCAAGCTGCCCATTGCCCTGCCAGCTCCACTGCAGCTATCTCCGCAGCGAGCTGGCTGCCTGCAAGCCTTTTCGAGCTTGCTGGCTCATTTTTCCCTGTTACCCACCCCTGCGCTGGCTAGGGTGGTTTGCAACAAGAAAGCCATCCTGTCTGCCTGCCCCTCACTGAAGGGTATCTCTGTCAATATACCTTAATGCCAGTGGGGGCTTGCCTTGGCTACTGTCGTTTTTTTGCTTTGTTTTTTGGTTTTTTGGTGGGTTTTTTTCCCCCCCCAGGAAAAAAAAAAAAAAGATGTTATATATGTGAGAGAGGAAAGGAAAGAGAAAAAAGGATGTGGTAGCTGGGTCACTGCTAGTTGTTGCAAAGAAAAGACTTTATTTCTGGAAGCATTAAGAATTTTGTAAAATTAAACACAAGCTCCTTAGTTGTTAATCTATTTATAAACATAAGTCTACGTGGTTTTTTTTTTAAGCAGCAAGCACTGTATTTGGACATGGAAAATGTTTAACAGCTCACCAGCCACAGCTTAAAGAGGAAAGGTTTATAAGGAGGTTGAAAGGAAGAAGCGGCAAAACAGCTGAAGGGAATTTCAAGCAAATGGGAGGACAGTTCCCCTAGGAAAAAAGAAGTCAAACTGAGTAATGCTGATCCTTCAAATGTGGAAAATATATGATTTTGTTGGGAAAAAAATCCACTAAAATATTAAATCTTGAGGGGAATCTCAACCGCTTTACTGACATTTGAAAAACAAGAAAAAAAAAAGAAATTTCAGGGAGAAAAAATATCCTTTGGCCATGAGAGATTGGTAAGGGGAGTGTGAATTGGGATTTGGAAGGAGCAGCTTGAAAGCAAGGACTGAAGCACAAACTGCCCCCAGGCCCGGAATACCCTGTGTACAGGGGGACTCAACTTGAAACCATTGCTACTTGCGAATCGATGTTACGTGACTCTTAGAGGCGTTGATCCAGAAGAATACAGCTGCCATATTCAAGAGAAAGTTCAACCAAAAAGCCTTTAGCCTCAGGATGAAGTGAAGCTCAGGTTTGAGGGTGCTGCTGGAGGGAGGTGTTAGTGCTGCACTGTGCAGAGCCAGAGCCTGCTCCTTTGGCACCTGAAGCCCTTGTTGAAACTCCCTTAAAATCAGTGGGCGCTTTATCATCGCCTTCAGTGGGTATTTGTTCAGGTTTCCAGATGATCCTCCACTCTTGCCCGGGAGATTTCTGTGGAGACCATGCGTATTAGCTGCCCAGTGTGAGTCCCTTCACACACATGGGCCAAGTGGTCTTGCACGTGTGGCTCGTACTTATGTGCATATATGCATGAATGTGCAATGCCCCTATGTGTGGGACTTCCAGATCTTGGGCAGTCCATTAGGACCACTGCCAGGACTACTGCTCTGAATGTCTGGAAATCTCAGACAAATGGTCAAAACCTCAGGGAGGCCCAGACTTGGGAGAAAAGTGCCAGATGGGGAGGTTTTTTTAAGAGACATTTGGACTGATATGGAAAGGAGAAGTGGAGCAGTGTGGGCTGCACAGGCAGGAGGAAGAGGCATGTCCCAAGAAGGGCTCTGGGGAAGGGCAGTCCCAGTTCTGGGAAAGGTGAGTAACAGAAATAGAAAGTTCTTCTGGGAAGATATGGGTAGAAAGGCAAGACAAGGCTACTGCTGGTTTAGCAGAACCTCAGAGAGGTGAAGCTGCAGTTCAAGGTGGCTGCTAGCAAGCACAGAGGGTTTTACCTGTGAGGGCTGGGAGGTACTGTGGGTGGGTTTGGACACTGGCTGAACAGGCAGGGATTTGGCACTCCCCAGTTAATGGTGGGCAGGATGCCCTGCAGGGAGCTGTGACGTGTCCATATGCTTATGAGTAGAAATTGTTCCTGGACTCCAGGAAAGGTGGGGAGGGACACAGAACATCCCAGGGAGGTCAGCTGGAGTGGTGGGTGGGGTGTAGTGAGGGACTCCAACTGGGAAAGAAATGGAGGACTGGAAGTGCTGTTTGCAGATTTAACAAGGGTACAAAAAATGCATGGAGCACTGCTGTACCAGAAGATGGCTTGGAGATCAAATAATGGTTTGGATGTGATGGGAATAGGAAATATAGGATTTTCCTTTGAGTAAAACATTGCACCACTAAAAGTTTCATAACTATCAAACAGCAGGAACAGTAGGAATGTCACTGCCTTTACTTGCCTTCCCTTGATGTTATCCTGGAGTGAAACTACCAGTGAATACACCCAGACCTGCTATCTGATATTAATGACACCTCTGTATTCTGAAGTAAATATTTTGATCCATGCAGAGGAACCTCACATTTACGCTGCTGTAGCAAACTTCAGGATGTACCTTTCATGCTTCACTTCAGCCCTGTATGTGTGTGCCTGTGTTTCTATATGTTGCATCCCATGCTTAGGACCACACTCTACCTGAAGGACTACCCAGACTGAGCAACTCTAGAGTTGCCCTTGCAGAATTGGACTACCTTTAAAAAACAGGAGATTCAGATGCCTTGAAGCTGCTGGGCCAGCTCTGTAGCAGGTGTAAAGCATGATGTTGGTTAACTTCAGGGGAGATAGATCCCTTGATGCTGCCTGAAGTCACGATTGTTGCCTGGCCAGCAAGACTTGTACAACTTTTGTACTGCAGCCTGACAAGGAAACCTTCTCCTGCAGGAGTCAGAGGGTTGTCCTGGGACATCCTCTCCCCCTCCCGCCATATTTCCCCATGATTTAGAGGACTGCCTAGAAAGAGATATGCTAGACCGGTCCTTGCGTGGCCTGGTTTGCTTGGACGTGTCCTTCTTTTGCCTCATACTTTTCCCTTTGTTCTAGCTATCCATTAGTTTTAGACATAATCCAAAAAATCCATAGCAAATTCTTCTGTCGAGGGTTGTCCTTCGTCTGACTTGAAAAGGGAGGCGCATCATCCCGGCGCTTGGTTTTGAAATGCGAAGCGTGCGGGGCACCGCGCCGGGCGGAGGCAGCGCCAGCCTTCCCTGCCCAGTGTAAAGGCACAGCGCCATCTGCCGGGCACTGCTCCCGTCGTCTTCCTCACCGCTGTGGCAGCTCCGGCAACTTCATTTGTGCCTGGACCTACCACCTCTGGACAAGTTCCTCTGAGGGACAAGGTTCAACTCGGTGATTTACTCTCCGGTTTTTAAAAGCTGGATAAATAGAGCTGCTATACAGCTGGAAACAAAACCAAGGTAAATTGGTTGGGTAAACTTTGTTTTAGGTTAAATAGATGGTATTAAAACCACCACGGATTGAACCAAAACGGTTTACGTAAAGAAGCCGATGCCTGACAGAGCAAAGCATGGTTTCTCTGGCACCTATTAACATCAGCTTCTTGCGTGGCCTGTCTAGATCACTGTGCAAACAACCCCTGCCAAAACGGAGGGACCTGCTCTCTCAGCCATAGCCACAGGATGTACCACTGTACCTGTCCCGAGGAATTCACAGGCAAGGACTGTCAGATGAGTAAGTATCTTCTCCCATGAGTGTCACAACATGACATATCAGCAGTAAGTAGAGCTCATTAGTGTTCGCTTAATGAAAAGGTAGTGCTGTTGTGATGGGAGAGACCACTGCGGCGTGAATGTTTGTGTAGGTGGATTTCAAAACGGTTATGACAGACAATCCATTACTGACAGGACAGCTGAAAATAGCTTGATTATACAATCATAAATCCAAGCGTTCTCTGAGCCAGTGAGGTATTAAGCTACGAGAAACACAAAGAGCCTCTTACCCTCCCTTTGCTGTTTTTAAGATTTAAATATTCCTTACATATTTGAAAATTACTAATAATACCATCTAGTAGGTAAGGCAGAGAGACATGAAAAAGCAACAAAATTTCAAGTGATGCCTTATCCCTTATCTATACGTGCACATGGGTCTGTTACAACTTTTCCTCTGATACCAGATTTGCACCTGGGCAGCTACTCCACCTTCAGGGTAGTCCCTGTCAAAGGAGGAGAGTCAGGCCAAAAGGCTTTGTTGGGTTATTTTTCCAGTTTTATGGTGGTGTCACTCCCAATTTACTGCATGTCGAGCAAGGAATTAGGCTTTTACACTGAGGGTTTTCAAATGTGCTCGCTGTTGTTTAATGAAGGCTTTGCACAGAATCATAGAATTGTTTAGGTTGGAAAAGACTCTTAAGATCATCGAGTTCAACCATTAACCAACACTACCAAGTCCACCACTAAACCATGTTCCCTGTGGCTCTAGGCTTCTCTCCCAACAACAGGCAAAGAAGCCTTTTTCAATCCGAATGCTCCACTCTCTCTAGCATAACCCGTCATCTATGGATGATGCAGTAAAGTGGGACAGATACCACTGATTCAGTTTTTTGTGTTTACTGAATGAACTTGTGGAAGGGCTTTGAGTAATTGTGGTGCTGTCACGCTCATAGGGTTTTGGAGAAAGCCACATCTGCCTCGAGGTCATTGGAGCTGCTGCTATGGTGGTTTAGTGCCTCCACACTATGGAGGCTGGCTTGCTTGAGAAGCACTGTCAACAAACACGTGTCTGCTCAACGGGAAAAAAAGGGATGAGCAGGGAATGATGGAGGTTGTGGTGCCATTCCTTGCAAAAAAGTAACCTCAGAAAGCTTGTGTTGTTTTTTAAACTGTGTTTCAGAGAAATGTTTTGACAACAGTCTCTACGAGTTCTTTGATGTGGGTATGAGCTGGTCAAGAGTCCAACAAGGAGCTGTGGAGCAGTGCATGTGTGTGGATGGCCAGATCGAATGCCGGAGTGTTGAACACAAAGGTAAGGCACTCTTTTGTATTACAGCTATTGGCCTGCATGGAGTGGGGTTAAAGGACAGTGAGAATATCAAAGCCATTTTTGGCCCAGCGTACCCGTTCCTGGCCAGGGTGATGCTTATGTTGTGAAGCCTCCTCCTTGCTTTGGGGCTGCCAGGTGCCCAAAGCAGTTGGCCAGCTCACTGCAGGGCATGCGCTTTGGTTTGTCACTTCTCTGATGAAGCCATCACAGCACTTCCCTTTTGGAAGGAGAGGTGGTGGGAAACAAACCATATGCCTCACCTATATTTGCTCTGTTATGGCTATTCTGTTACTCTGTCTGGCTGACTTTTACCTTGCCCAGATTCCCAAGTAACTTACAGTACTGAGTAAGCTTCATAAAACCCCTTTGAAATAGGTAGGTGCTTTTATTCCCACCTTATAGAAATGGAAACTAAAGCTTGGAGAGCTGGTGGCTTTCTAGGACATTGGAGTCCATGGGAGAGCTGTGAAACTTGATAAGACTTAGTACTTCCCAGTCACAGATTCTAAAATATTTAACTGAGCTCCCTGCTAGATACATTCTTATAAATTTTAATGCAGCTCAGTGGCAAACTTGGAATTGGCAGAACCCTCTACACAGAAAGAAGTGCTAATGCCATTGCCATCACCACTAGTAATAAAAATCACCGCCCCCATTTTACCTATTCTTAATTGATAATATCTTTCAATAGCTAGGCTCACATTATCCAATACAAGTGAAAACAATGAGACAGACCTCAGTCGGCAGAAATTAGCAGAGTTTCCTTTAATTTCTATGAAGTGTAGGGCTGAGATGAGCGAAAAAGTAAGAACTTCCCCAAAATGCTTGTGCCTGGGAAGGTGTACTAAAGGAAGTTCAAACGGACTGATTCTCTTGAATAGTGTGTACCTTTGGTTTGATCTTTGGTTTCTGCTTGTAGGTTGTGTTTATGACCCTTGCATGAATGGTGGAGAATGTAAAATGGTTACCTTCAGTGGGAAAACAGTCTGTGATTGCAAAGGAAATTATGCAGGAAAGTACTGCAATATTGGTAAGTTTAACAGCCTACCAGCAGGCAGGGAATTTGGAGTTTTCACCTGGACGTGAAGCTGGTGTTTCTTTGCCTCTGTTGTATTCTGCCTTTGCAGACATTTCTTGTAATAACTGAAGAGTCACACGGAACAAGTGTTTAATGTATTCCTCCAGTGTAGAACACAACACACTCTTCACCACCAAGACCCTGATTCTAAAAATATTTGTTCATGTCCTTTAGTCCATGGAAAATTAAACACAGAAATTTTAATCTGATTACTCATGCCCGTAAAATTAGCGCATGCCTCCATCTCGTAGGATCAGTCAGAGATCTGTACTCTAGTGCAAACTCTTCCCCACAGATCCATGCGTCTCCTCATAAAGTAGGGATTTATACTCTGACAAAATCTAGCAGCTGACTGTATTTGGCAGCACTAGATTACTGTGGGAAGCAAAGCGAAAATGCACACCCTTTGTTTGGGTTACCTTGTACTTTAAATTAATAACATGTTTCGCCCAGTACCACTTACTTAAAAATCCTTACTTGCACTGGTGGGTGAGGGCAGAGAAAGCTGGTTTTTGGTGCCTACGTGTTAATTTTGTCTTGCTTCTTATTAGATGCTAGATAGTTTCTGATATAATTTTCCTCCGTAAGATTTAACATTTCTCACTGCAGGGATTAAATCTGCTTGTAAAGTTTACCTGCATGTTAAATTCTCACGTTATATCAATCAGTGGTTACTTTTCAAATTCAGCAGGTTCCAAGCATGAATTATAAAGACCTTCAGTCATAGCGGCCTGTGAACCCATCAACTCACTGGCTGTGGCTTTCTGAGTACATAAATCCCAGGGCTCATCAAAATTGAAGACAAAACTCCTGGTAGCTCTGGTGGGCACCTAGTTGGTTCAGCTGGGTGGTGGGGTAAAAATACATAGTAATGAACACTGGAATTGGTATCTGATATTCTTTTTTGTTCTGATGATTAACAAATGGTGTAGGCATTGAAAAAAAATTATCCATTTGGGAGACCAGCAGTACAGCTGAAATAGCGAATAGCAGGAATGAATTGGCAAACTGAGTGGCATATGAACTGGTCCTGAGGTTTCACACTATGAATTGTGTGGAATGGGCTTGTGACTCTTCTAAGTCCTTCATAAGGAGTGATATTGTAGCTCTGGGTTTTTTGTCCTTTAGTTGCCCTAGGGAGATTTGCCCCAGGCTTTGTGAATGCTGGGGCATGGATCTGGGTGAGGGGCTGTGTGTGCGTGGCACATGTGTGTGCGTGGCACATGTGTGTGCGTGGCACACGTGTGTGCATGCTACCTGGTGTCCCGGGGAGGACTGTGCACTGCTCATCTTCACATGAAACTGCTTTTCAAAATGCTGTTTTGTTATGATCTTCCCCTGCCCAAAGCAGTAACGCTGTGCATAAACATCCACCCAGCACGGCCTGGATTATAAATAGTTTACAGTGTTATTGCTGTAATACTGGTTTCTGTCTCACCAGCTTAGAACAAGAAATAAGCAGGTGCTCTTTGATTACTTGAAAATAATACAGCAAACATTTGGTTTGCTAAACAAATGGCTTTAGATGCTTACAATCCATCTGCGTTCAGCTGCCTAACACCCCCACACAAAACAGGAACTGAAGCATTTTGTTTGTGTGTCAGGGCCTTGCAAAGAAGTTTAAAAAAGAAAAAACCTCTTTGCCAGGGTTTAGTCATTCTAAATTAATGCAAATAAATTAGTGCTGGGATCTATAGACCTGGTAGTATCATCACACCAGGGCAATGGCATTCTGGTGAAAGCACTGGGAATTTGTGCTCTCAGAGCACATAAAACTGATTTTTAAATGTATTTCAGATTAATTTTTTCTTCAACGCTTCAATTTGATGCTGTGAGCACAGCTGGCTTTTCTCTGTTTTTCCTTTTTTTCTGTCTTGTATACTTTTGCCTATCTAACAGGACTGAATTGTGAGGTACCCTTTAGTCTGAATAGCTTATGGTTATAATGCTTGATTCCGAGCAAGTTATGGTCTCCCCAAAATGTACTTTAATCTAAATTATTCATTTATCAGGGCAACCTTAAACCCAAATTGTGATGCAAAAATATCGTCTTTTTAAAGAAAAGAAAACAATCCATCTCATAGACAGTAAGTACCCCAAAATGTTATTGGGCTGCGATGTTTGATGCCTCTCTGATGTCTGCTGCCCTTGACTTCTACAAAGAATAACCAGCCTTCATATGTTTCTAATGGAAAACTGGCTAATTTGTCTTGACATCACACTCACAAATATTAATGAATGAAGTGCCATCCTGGGCCAGATCACAAGTCTAAGTACTACTGCAGCTCAAGCACTGGTGAAGTAGAGGCTGACTGAGGAGTAATGTAAGTAGCAGGCAATTACTGAGAAATACTTCTTGTAATTGAGGATTTTCTTAGCAGATGGCTGGACCATCATATTTGATAGACCTTTACCTGCTTTCCATGAATTTGTCTAAACTCTTTAAAAAAAATCCTTTATGCTTTTCCCTTTCACAGCATGCCATGTCAAGAAGTTCCAGAATTTAAATAGATGTGATGAGAAACAGTATTTTCTATTGTTACCTTAAAACCTACTGCCTGGTAATTTCATTTCCCTGCTTAGAACAGTGAGTAACAGAGAATAATCATAACTTTTGTGATTTTACAGATACCTATTTATCTGTCCATTAGTTATTTCTTTTTTTGGACTACAGGGTCCCTGTCAGTACTCAAAAATCATCTTTTCACTGATCTTAAAATTCTTTTGCAAACAATCATTATATATATATATATATATATATATTGCCAAGCCATTACCATAATGACAATGCATCTCCTAGCAAATTATGAGCTGACTTAAAAAAACATATGGGAGGTAATAAATGTAGCATAGGAGATATCTATAAGAAAGGAGATTGATATAGAAAAGACAGTTTTTAATATAGATTTCTATTCTTTGTAGTAATACATTATTTTCTAGCTCTTCAAGAAGAAACCTTCGGTACTAAAGAAAGAACTGCCATTTAAAAAAACATTCTGAGACAGTTGATATGCATAAGCTTTCAGTGAAATTTAATTTCAAACGAAATTAGATACATCATCAACAAATCCCTCCCCAAACATGCTGTTTAAAATTTCTCAAGGATCCATTTTTAATTAAGTTTAATTCATAATAATTGGCCTTAAATATGCACTTATTTTCAGAAATAAGGATTTTGTATTAAGAGAGTAGCCACATTCACTTTGGAGAGAGAGTTCTTGCTGAGAGAGCTCTGAATCCAGGCTTTAGGTGAAGATTCAAACTCAGGTACCCAACCATGAGTAGCAATAGTTGTCTCTTTGGACAGGGAGTTACAAAAAGGGCCCAGACCCAGCCACTCTGGTGGTGATAAATATGAGGAAGAAGTGACACCTGAGAAGGTTGTGAGCATGATACTTTATCTCTGGCCCAAGTTGGTATAGGGAGTGGAGAGGAAACTTTTTGGGAGGTGTTTCAGAAATATTTAGCTTCATTGGAGGTGATAACTTCTGACGAACAGTTATAAACCTATAACTGTAGTTGCAAAATTACTTTGACATTTCATGTTTCTTTGAACAGACAGGAGCCATGGCAGATGGGTTGGGTGAATACAGAAGGACACATAGCTAAAGAAAGAGGGGAAGCATTTTGGACAGAGGACAGATAATTCATTATAATAAGTGTTTATGCAGATGTTAAAGGCAGTTGAAGGTGAAGGAAGGAGATGTAGAATTATTTTTTTAAGGGATTGGTGCCTTTAGGTTTCCGTGGTTGAAAACCCACTATGGCATTCACCTTATGTTGACCTTAATTGATATGCAAGTGGAAACTAATATATATTTTGCCCCATTTCCTGGACAAAACCACTTCCTTCTCCTTAGCATTGCTTTGGTACTGTGTTCGGGTGTGGGTTGTTAGTAAATTTGGGGAGTCATTTGTATTTTTAGGTTTATTCTTGATTTATTGGAGGGTATGTTAGCTGGGTACCTTTATTCTGCTTAATTAGTTGACAAGCCTTCTCCTGAAACATTTAGTCTCTATAGGTGGCTTTGTTGTGTTACTGTTGATCAGAGGAATAGCTGGTAATCATGTCTAGATAACTGAGGTGGGGTATAACACTACATATTTCAATGGTTCATCAGCTTTCAGCTGGGTTTTAAGGAGTCTAGAGTTACCCTAATCATTGGGTGGTACACTGTTCCTGATGGCTAGCCGGGGTTTATTTCTGGCCTGTTTGTTGTACTAGGACTCAGCAACAGTTTGGGGTGGAACTATTTGTGAAAAATAAGGTAGCTGTGTGATAAAGTAAGTCAGTGGGTTGGATGAGTTGTGGCAGATTTTGCTGCTTTTCGTGATTAATGAAGAGGTAGAAAGTGGCACATGGAAAGCCTGTTTGGATTTGTGTCACTATGGTTGTGGGTTGCAGTAGATGGTGGGTTTGGGACTATTGGGATGACTGCACAGAGGATTATATGCCTTGAGTTTTCTTTGGATTAAGGTTTAAGTAGCAATAATGTTTTTGCTAGTATTTTGGTTATGATGAAGTATGAAGTTGTGGAAGGTATATTTGAATACGTTTTGTGTTTTCTAGAGGTGGGTTTTCTTTCATGTTAGGCTGTGGGTAATGGAATTATAGGGGTACCCTAGCTTTAAAGAAAGTATGAGTTGGAGTGCTAACTGTGGAAGGCTTATGGTTATATAAGGAGATGTGGTGGTGTGTGTCAGAAGTAGGCTGAAGATTTTTAGAAAAGGAAGATGACAGAATAGCTGAATATATAACTACATACAGAAAAAAAAACCCCTTGGCCACATTTTTGGGGGTTAAACCAGGGGAGTTTGAGGCAATAAAAGAAGTAAAAAAGACAGAACCCCCACCACTTTAGTGGTTGTTTTACTGAAATGGGGTGTTTGCAGTTTTCTACTGAAAAAGGTACTTCAGCATAGGAAATTCAGCTCTGGAGGCTGGAGGGAGTGTTTTAAATCTTTTACTTCTAAAGAAAGCAGAAGATAATGAGTCTTAACTTCCTGATTTATGTTTACCAATGTTATCTATAATCTACTAGAATGCTTTTGGATTAGTGTTTAGTTTTTTATTTTCTAGGATCCCAGGGGAAGAAAAAAATGGAGTGAAGTACAATAACAAGCTCTGTTGGCTGACAGTAATAAGTGAGTATTCAACCAGTCAGTCCCCCACTGAGCTTGGATAAGCAAGTCTGCTACTAAGAGTTGAAGAGGAGTTGTAAGTGGAGCTGAGATGCTGCGTGTTCCTTACATGTATGGAGCATTGGGATTAGTAATAAAACTAGGATGAAAAAGGATAGTATTCCTCCATGATTGTGGAAGAATGGATGGAATAGCAGATAAAAAAGCATCGTTATGGTTTGATATGGCTTGGAGAGTTAAGTTTTTTGAAGAGGTAAATTTTTATGGGTCTCCTGGGAGATTGCATGAGGATAGGGCAAGAGATAATAAGGCAAGGATAATGAAGAGAAAGCCTAGGGCGCTGTTGCAGCAATAGTAATGGTGGGTTGCATTTTTGTCAGATTTTGAATTATTTCAGAATAATTCAAATAATGGTGGAGTTACATGGAGAAAAACTAGGTCTAGTAGACTGTCGCCTGCAATGATAAACAGTCGAAGGGACCGAAAGATGAAGTGAGTGAGCATGGCATTATCAACTAAGAATCCACCTCTTGCACTAAGTGCCAGTATAGGGGACAGTGAACAGGAGACTAGCAATAACTGTGACTTTGCAGAATATTAATTATAAGGTGTCATTTATGGAGGTGATAGATGCGAGCAATAAGAGAGAAGCTACTCTGATCTCCCGGTTTTCTTTACAGGATTAGGAAAATAAAGATTTTGGATGATATAGAGAAAAATGCAAACAAGGAAGGGAGCATCATTTGCATGGAGGTTATGGATTAGTCATTTACATTTGACATCTTGGCAAATGTGGGCTAGACAGGAGAAAGCTAACAAGCTCTACTGTTAGCAGTATAGCATACAGCAAGGATTAACTCTTTAAGGATTGAGTGATAAGGCAAATACCAAGGAATAAGCAAAATATTCTCCAGCCAGAGCAGGAGTAGGTTTGAGATCAACAGACAACTTATTTATTTTTACAAAGAAATGCTTTTTCCAGATGTTGGTAGGCACTAAGGTTTCTGAGATGCCTTCTGTGTTCCTACAGTGGTGCCTTTTTAGATTACAAGTCTTTGTTTTAATCCTAGTATAAAGTAATACAATTAATATTGGCAGCTGCTAATATGAAGCAGCTGCTTAGTCCTTACTCTTATGATAGAGTGCCTGACTTGGCAGCTGTGTTAGTTATTGGGTGCTGGTTAATTCAAAGCCATAAAGGTGTTTTTTAATCCTACTTTTTTATTTATTTGAGACATGACAGTGGTAATGGTTAGTTATGTTTTATAGGGGGAAAACCTTCTTTTGAAGTGTGAGGGGATTGACATCTCTCAATCCATTCAATCTGTTCTGCTATGTAATTGTCAGTTAGGAAGGTGGTTGAAGGGAAGATACAGTAGACATGGTACAGCAGCTTACAGGCTTTCAGCTCACCCCCTGCATTACTGCAAAAATCTCCATTGCATTGTTTGTCTCTCCCTTTGCCTGCTTTCTGCCACCAGCCCATGCTGGGTGCTTCAGGTGCTCCAGAGACACCCCACCTCCCCTCTCATTACTGGCTCTCTGCAGAGCAACTGCTCATCCACTGACCGTCATTCATGACTATACAGTCTGTTTCTTTTTCTATCCAGAGACTTACCTTGGGTCATACTCCTAAAACATAAAGACCTACAGGTATATTGAAAAGAATGAAAGCTTGCATTAAGAATTAGGTGCTAATTAGGTGCTCAGATACTTTTGAAAATCTCGTAAGGTAGTACATGCAACAGGTTCTTTCCCTGTCAAAGTAATACAGCACTGAGATTTGTTTGTTGCTGCTGGAATTCCTTTCCCTTACCTATTGACATTGGTCCTTTTAGCTCTATATAGCTACCTATTTGATTGCATTTATGACTCTGTAAATCATAACTATTATGCTAGAATTGAAGATAATCAATAGAAAAATGAAGTGGAAAAAGAACCAATCCTTACTTCTTTTCTACAATACTACTTCTCTAAGCTATAAGAAAATACTGGCAGAATTTATATATTTCTGGATTTAAACCTTTATGTGAAAGAACTCATCTTACTGAGAAGGTAGATTTGTACATTAACTTTTATAACAAGCATAAATCTCAGTTGATCTAAGTATTTTCAAGTATGAAGGTACAAAGATATATTGAATAATAAGTACATTTTCTGAAGAACTCTTCCATCAGGATGATTAATAATTAAGACACTGGAGAGGACCTTTTGTAAAGGCAATTGTAAACAAAAAGGGGGCTTACCTTCATCTAACATTGTATTTAATAAAAGCATTACAGGTTGGTCAGGGATAAAACAAAGCAGTACTGAATGAAAGGGTTACTTAAAACTATCCTGTCCCAGGATTAGGACCATCGGGGAAAAATATATCTTTATTAACAGAATAAAACAGCTTATGTGTATCTGGAAGGAAAATACAGTCAAAGATCAAAAACATAATGAAAATTCCTAATGAGATGTTTGGGAAAAAAGAAAATCTAAAAGATACGTTGTTTTCTACAGAAAGACTTCCAAAAGAAACTCATAAAAATGTTCAAGTATGTAACTACAGAACTTGAAAGAAGATCTGGTGACAAAAAGTCTTGTGAAGTGTTTTCAGGAAGTTAGCAATTAGAACTGGTTGGATAACTGCTATTTCAGGTTGCTTTTAATTTTAAGACCTGAAACTGCTTTCTACTGAAATATTAAAAGGCAAAGAATTGGTGTGACATGCTGATAAAATATGCCATCCTAACACAACTGGAATGTTTTATGTGAGCTAATTAAACCTTTTGGATTTTAAAAATAAATCATAACAGGAAATTATTTCTAGTTTTAAATTTTAATGACTTTTTTTTTTTCTGAGAAGAAACAAACAGTGATGATAGTGGCATAGGTCTGCAGGGTAATTTGAATCTGCATTTGCATCAAAACTTTCATAATCTGAAAGTTTAGGCCATTTCTACTCTTAACATAGTGATTGGCAGTGCCGCAGGGAAGTGAATGAACAAGAGCATTACATATATTATGCCCTCCATTACTTTCTTCCACATAAGAAAATGTTTCAGAGTTATAAGAAGTTGCAGAAGCTATAAAGAATTGAGAAGGAACGATTCCCAGTCAAAAGTAATCCATTAAGAACTGTTGAAAGCAGACCACCTACACACCATTTCTGACAAAGAGGGAAAAAAAGATTTTTTTTTCAGTGTTGTAATAGTTCAAGAAAGAGTATTAGAAGCAAAAGATCTAGCTGACTGTGATAGTTGCAGAGATTTTTTTGAAAACTGTTTGTCCTGAATTATAGGCGATAGAGCATATTAGGCTTTGCGTATACTTTTCAATGGCCTTAGATACATAAGAAATCGCCCTTTAATGAACGGTGCTGTGAGTACCATGGTGCTACTGCAAGCCAGTCAAATAAAGCTTGCTGGAGTGGAGAACAGGCCAATGGAAAGCTACTAATAAAAGAACTGTGTTAACCTTGATGCTTTTCCACAAGATACTAGATGAAGTCACTTTACTCCTGCGCCCAAAATACACCTTATAAAACCAGAAAGAAACAAAAACCTGCCTAAGAGGTATTACTGTTCCTCTCAACAAGTCCAATACGTAACCTAGGCTTCTTAGTTACAGAAGGAGAACATGAGGGGTAATTTAGAAAGGGGCCAAATTCTTCCAGTTATAATCTTCTGGCAGCTTTAGCTATAACCAGCAGACCTGACAAAACAGAGATGCATTGGACTGTAAGCCTGGCAGGGATGAGCACAACCTGTAAACACCATCTGCAAGCTGTCCAAACCATTGGTATTGCAGAATATGGCCCTGGTTCTGCACTGAAACAGAATCTCTTGTTTCATCCTCATAAAATAGGCAACACTAAATAATTTCTGAATGTAATAAATACAGTACAAATAAAACCAGCACCTGGCACTTCCCTGGATAAATGAAAGAATTTAGCATACAGCATTATGGTGGTATTTTCATGACACTGTTTCAGGCAAACAAAGCAGCATAACTTGCAGCTTGCCCAGAAAATAAATGGCAGGGCTGCCAAGAAATGGTTACGATTGCTAGCAGTACAAATTACAGACAAATTATTTTCTGTGAGTTCCTAGATTATGGTTGTTAAAATATGAGTTTGATTTAATGTTATATTCATGTTATAAAGGCAATTTGATTCAGGGTGCAGGTGGGAGAAAATGTTGGCTCATCACTTCAGAATTGTCTGCCAGGCCAAGCTAGAAAGAAATTTTGCGAAGTATTTGTATGCTAATGCACACTGAAATTCTTGCACCAATCTTCTTGACCTTCAGCTCCCAAATTTATGCCATATGCTTGATTGTGGGTTTGAGGTCTGTTGCTACACTGATGACTTGGAAGCATTACTATTCAGTGCTGTGATTCACTATTTCAGCGCTGGTTGTATGCCCCAGTTCATGTGCCACCTTATTCTGTCAAAATAAACAGATCTTTGGCAATAGCTGTGTGCACTGTGTGGTGTGATAGATCATCTTCACAGTGTGTTTTTCAACAGTCAGGCAATATCATGATGTTATATATTTAAGTATGTTTATAAGTTTAGAAGAAGATTCTACCAGTCTTACAGATGTCAAGGATAAGTCACACTGACATGGCTGGATAAGAAAACCTCTGACACTCAGTGACAATTAATCTTCTTCGTACATTAGATGGTTTTGTGTTTCCTTTGGGATACTCTGAGCTGTGTTTTGAGGTGTAGACTTTCTGCTCAGTGTAGCTATTTGTATACAAATGCATCCACATATGTTTTTCAGCCATAAGGCTGGTATGTGCTGTTGATAGATCTTGGCAGCTGAGTATACAGGTCATAGAATATGTATGTGTCAGACCTATCAGAAGAAGTAACCCATGTGCAGGTGACAAAGAAATGAGCTGTGAACAAGAAAATTCACCCTACTTGGTTTTTTTATGCAAAATTGATGTACTTGAAATATGTAGCTACATATATATAATATACATGGGTATAGTGGGTATATATATGGGTATGTATGAGGCCATAAAAAGAAGTATTTTCCAAAACCAGGTCATTTAAGCGCTTGCTGGCAGGGCAGGATTTTTTTCACCGCTTTGCAACACAGATACCTCTATCTGAGCTGCTTGACTTAAGCTCCCTTTATTGTCAATGGAGATTCAGTCAGTGTAGAACGTATGGCAAGATTAATCTCATCTTAAAAAAGTCACCTCAAACAGGCTGGATCAGTTTGGTGCTAGAAATGCCTGTTTCTCTTAATTGACTAAAAAGGGAGTCTCCAGCGATGAGCTCAGTTGTGTCTAAAATTAGACAGGAGGAACCCCAACCATATTGCTGACTTTGCTGCAGATTGCTGACTAAAATCTTCCATACACAATACAAATTTTAGGTCTAATTTTCTGCCATGCTGCCTGTTGAAGAGTTATTTGTGCATGTGTAAGATGAGGCTAACTCACTACTAATTTTAAACAGAAGTTTTAACTGCTTGGGCTCTTTTTTTTATTAAAAAAAAATCTCATTCGATGCGCTCAATTCCTGTGAAAGGTGAAAGGCACTATACAGAACTGGACCCGCTGGCTCTCATTTTGGGACTTCAGCTGTGAAGTAGTTATTTAACAGGTAATTAGCAGTGATTCCTGACCAGTTTCTTATGCTTTGCCAGTTCCTAGCCATCGGTGCTATGTTGGCAATGGCACGGAGTACAGAGGTACAGCAAAGACGACCATTTCTGGACACAGCTGCTTGCCTTGGGATTCAGACTTGCTTTACGAAGAGCTTCATGTCAACAGCACCGAGAAAGCAGTACAGCTTGGCTTGGGGCCCTTCTCTTACTGCAGGTGGGGGAAGTTCTCATTTGCCCTGTATTTGTAGATACAGAGATGTACTGTGAAAGGAGAAAGGTCAGGAATCTCAAAGCAAGTTGTCTAGGAAAAGCTAAACTGACTTAACAGACTGACCCAAGGGTTGTTAAGTGTACGGAAGACCAGATCTGGTAGATAGGCTAGATCTAAAGCTGGGTCTGCTGGAAGAAACTCAGAAACAAAATAATTTTGGAAATTCCAGGTCCTTTTTTTTCCTGGGGTTTTATTATTTTCAAATGAGAACATATTGCAAAACTTTTGAAATTATTCATAAATTCAAAAGGAGAAAGAAATGCAGTAGCCAAATTGAAATGGTTAACTTTTTATTTCTAACTCTTAAATTGTGAAATACATAACATAAAGGAAAATATTTTCAAAAATGGAAAGTTATTTGAAAATCAAAAATCAAAGCACTAGATTTCAGTGATGTGGAAATAACATGTCATATTTCTTTTCTGGATTTCTTCCAAAGCAAAACTATTGCCAAATCAGATTCAACTGTTTCAGTTTTGATTGAACCACATATCACAGAATCACAGAATGGTCAGGGTTGGAAGGCACCTCTGGAGATCATTTATTCCAACCCCCTGATAAAGCAGGTTCTCCTACAGCAGCTTGCACAGGATGGCATCCGGGTGGGTTTTGAATGTCTCCAGAGCAGGGGACTCCACAGCCTCTCTGGGCAGCCTGTTCCAGTGCTCTGTCACCCTCAAAGGAAAGAAGTTCTTCCTCATATTCAGAAGAAACTTCTTCTGTTTCAGTTTGTACCCATTGTCCCCTTTCCTGTCGCTGGGCACCACTGAGAAGAGCCTGGCCCCAGCCTCCTGACACTCGCCCTTAAGGTATTTGTAGACATTGACAAGATCCCCTCTCAGTCTTCTCTCCCCCAGGCTAAACAGCCCCAGCTCCCTCAGCCTTCCCTCATCAGGGAGATGCTCCAGTCCCCTCATCATCTTTGTAGCCTCTGCTGGACCCTCTCCAGTAGTTCCCTGTCCCTTCTGAACTGGGGAGCCCAGCACTGGACACAGCACTGCAGGTGCGGCCTCACCAGGGCAGAGCAGAGGGGGAGGATCACCTCCCTTCACCTGATGGCTGCGGTCCTCCTAATGCCCCCCAGGATCCCATTGGTCTTCTTGGCCATGAGGGCACACTGCTGGGCCGTGGGCAACTTGCTGTTTGCTAGGACTCCCAGGTCCTTCTCCACAGAGCTGCCTTCCAGCACGTCAGCCCCAACCTGTGCTGGTGCACGCGGTTGTCCCTCTCCAGGCAGGACCTTACACTGGCCTTTGCTGAACTTCATTAGATTCCTCTCCATATATTGATAAACTACATTTCTGCTGAAGTTTTCTGTTCAGCAATAGCAAAAGTAGCTTGTGGCATATAGGTTTGTGCTTTCTCCTCAGTCACTTTATGTTCCCCCTGTCTCTGAGGTCTCCATGAGATCAATGAATATCCACAATTAAAGGAAATGTTTCCATTTAGAGAGAATCCTGGAGATGAACAAATGCTTGAAGCAGCAAACGTTAGATAGTTCTCCATAAATTACTGGTTAATGCCTAGGTTTGTTTGGTGGTGGTTGGTTTTGTTGGGGTTTTTTTTGTTTTGGTTTGGGTTTTTTTTGTGTGTGTGTGTATGTGTTTTATTTTTTTTCATGAAAGTTAGACCAGTATTTCAGGAAAATCAGAATATTATTCCTAATTTGTTTGATGTTAAAAAGCATGCGTGCATGTTGAAAGTATCTTCTGTATCTAACACAAACTAATAATAAGCAGTTGCTACACCCTCCCTTAACCCAGATCAACTTGCTTTCCAAGGCTTAATTCTGATTCAAGCACTTAGATATGAGATTAATGGTGTTCCCGCACAGTATGGCAATTTATCGGGCACATATTCTATGCTTTGGTAAAACCGGATCCCTTCCATTTGCATCATTTAAGCACAATATTCACTTGCAGATTTGAAATGCAAAGAACAAAATGGTGTAGGAGCTGATGTGTTCGTGTTCTGCACAGCTGAGAAAAGAGCTTTTCACTTTTTTGTCAGCTTGTTACAATTTCTGGGGATATCTCTGCTACACTATATAATCCCGCAGATATCTTCTTCCTTAAATAGTCTAATTTAGAAACACTGTTGGCAGAAGATGAGTCAATCTGTGTTGCTTCTTCAGTTCTGAGAATTTGAGAGTGCTTTAACCTTTTCCTGAAGAGCAGTCAGATCAAAAAAACCCCAACCATTTAAGGACCTTACAATAACAGCGAGTGCTTCTGATAAATCCAACTGAAATTAGAATTACTGTTTATCTGGATCCCTGAATTACCTTGTCTGTTTTTCCTGGCCTACTGCAGATCTTTCTGGGTCTTCAAAGTTCCCTTGTATTATTGGAGGAATAAACCGGGCAAATTTCTGGTTGCTTTTAAGGCATTGATTAAGACATTTAGATTGTACTATGGAGAAACCTTAATGGAATCAAACCAAAATCTGTTTAACACCAAGGTAACAAAGCGCTAAACTGTCTCTGATATTCCCCACCCCCCACCCCCCCCTTCTTTTGAGGAATGCAGTATTTTTTATTCTTTTTTTTTACATAGTCTTTCATTTCTTCAGACTCTCCAGGGAATATGAACGTGAGCTTCACAAATTCATTTTTGCTAGTTATTCTTGTTACAGATTTTCTGTGAAACTACCTGTGTTGGAATTTCCTCACTGGAAAAAAAAAAGAAATCTAAAAAAGAATCTATCCCATGGGATTTGGTCCTGAAAATAGCTGAGCTGATATCTGTTAAAGCACTTCAGTGTGGGCTGTATTTAAACCATGTGAACATGCATCCCAATACTTGTAGGCAAATTTTACAGGTGTTTAGTCATGTGTCTGTATTTCAGGTCCTAGAGAACCTTAGACTTGGTTAGCTTTAAGCATGAAGAATTCTACTGAAGGGCTGCTCACCCATTTAGGGGTTAGCAGGTGCTTCAGCACTTTGTCAGATGGCTCAAAACCTGGTAGTCCTGTCAGTCCTCTGTATGGGGCAAAAGGAAAAAGCAGAAAACCTCTGGGAAGCTTGGAACAACATTGTGGTTAATGCTTGTAATTCCTCTCCCCTGAATTAATTAGAAATCCAGATGATGATGAGAAACCATGGTGTTACATCATGAAGGACAACAGTTTGTCTTGGGAGTATTGTGACATTCCATCTTGTGGTATGTAAAGGCCCTCTTAAAATCCATGTTATGAATGATTTATTTTTAGAAAGATTTATTGATACAAGAACAAGCTTTCACTGTATAATTTTGAATGTTCTGCTCTTCCCAAGAATGTTGAATATTTTACTGTTTGCAGTAAATCAAATGACAACAACAGGCTTCTTGTGCATTTTTGGAGTTGTGATACAATCTGAGATTTTTGTCCTGAAATAACAGCAGTGTCACACTACTGCTTTCAGTCACAATCATCCCAATATCATCAAATTTTCTGCTAGAACATGTAAGATGTCAGAAATGATTGATGCTTTGGTACATATTGTCATCACTCAGGGAATTATGGGCCCAGGGAAGTGAATGGGACTCTGTGAGCAAATAGAGGACTGGATCCTGAAGATGTACGAGACATGGTATTTAATTCCAGAAACTAAAGATTCTGCTCTTCCCCTAAATTAATATTTAACTGTTGTTATTGTTGAAGCTGACCTTTAGAACAGAGTTGTAATCTGAAAAGTCAGTTTATAAAGTGGTCCTTTTATTTCCTTTTTATGGTTCTAATGCATTTGATAGATGATCTTAACACAAACATCCTAGTCCTTGCTATTGCACTGGCAAAGCTCAGTCCAGAACCCAAAAATGAAGATGTGCTGTATCATGCATTCTGTTGTGTCTCCTCTGGTAGTGAAGGTTATATTTCTACTGGTAAATGAAACAGTGTCCGGCAGCGTTCACAGGTGCATTCATTTAACACTAGTACACGTGTAGCCAGTGTTGGGAATAGGCATAGCTTTCTGTCTTGCAAGTCTCCTGAGGAAATGAACGAAATTAAATTTTATGTGAATGTTTAATGATAATTTAACAAACCTTTCTTTTTAAAGACTCTTGTAGAAGTCCCAGCCCTTAGAAATCACAAGGATTTATAGTCTGATGCCATATCCCTTTATATCTCAGCAAGCAGGGAAAGGAGGCCACCAGTTCCAGACAACGTAGATAGCTATGCCGTTACCAGAAGACCGTGTGGGAGAAGACACAAAAAAAGAAGTTTTGTGAGACCTAGGATTATTGGGGGATCTTCATCTCTGCCTGGATCTCATCCCTGGACAGCAGCTATATATATTGGAGAGAGTTTCTGTGGTGGAAGCCTTATTCAGACTTGCTGGGTTGTGTCAGCAGCACACTGCTTTGCTAACAGGTAAACTCACCTGTTAGTATGACAGTAGATCCTCTCCTCTTCATAGTCACCATCTGCCCGTGACTCACAACAAACCTGAACTGAAACAAGTGAGAAAGCAGATGAGACTGTAAAAGACCAAGGTTTCAGAAGGAGTTCCTGGTGACTTGAACACCATTCATACCTAACAAATAGCTTGGAATCCTGTTATCTCATAAGCCCTTATCTTGTTCCTTAAGCAGTCTCAAAGAAGATAAATAACCCAATGGAGGGAATAAGGTATGGCAGAGCAGGACATAGAACCGGAGCTTGTTTGTGCAGGCATCTGCAGGGGGATATAAGCACTTCTCTTTTTCTCAGTTACCTTTTTGAATGTTTATGCCTGCTTTGAGATACAACAAAGATGACTATACTCACTGCTTTGTTTTCTTCAAAAAAGCTGAGTCAGCCAAGACAATAAATTACTTTTGGTTGACAAAAATAGAGTGGCTGAGCTTCACAAAAAGCCAAAGGGAAGAACTGAACTGTTAAATTTTTGAGGCTGACTTCCTTGAGAGGTGTTTTGGAGTTTTTTTGAGGTTTTTTGTTTCCTGTGGGACACTGGAGAAAATGTTGACTATAAGATGCTCTTCTAAATATTTCCGATTTTACAAACGCTTTACACAAAAGTGTGCGAATACACTTTCTCTGATTTCAGTTAGATCACATCGATGGGAAAAATATTACATCATTTCATACCCATTGTTCCTTTGCTTAGTAAAGAAGCCAAGAGAAATAGAAAACCTCCTGCCAGAATACATACACTGGTAGCTTGCAGAGCTAATAATACCATTGTGAATGCTGTACTGAAGCATTTGGAGCTCGAGCCACAATGCATTTGTTTTTCAAATGTTGTGAAATAGCTACTAACTTTGGCAGCTATTCAGGACATTTCCACCCACTTCCAGCTGGTGGTTTGGTACATACAGATTTTTCATAATTGCTGCATTGTAATTTGCACACTTCCATATGTTTTGTACCTCTGTTAGCCACAATTTCAACTGTTTTCCGCTAGGCGACAATAGTTACCTGTGCAGTTAACTTATTTCCCCCCCACCCCTTTTCTGTAACCCCTCCTGTTTTATTTCTTTTCCTGAATGAACCATCTGTAAGTCACAGTAGAACCATTCAGTGCCTAAAATCTAAATACAGTTCTGAGAAGCAAACTTTCACTCTGTTTTACAGGCCCCAAATCTGATTTTTAAGGGGGTTGGTTTACTACTGGCCTTACATATTCATCATAGAATATTTTACTGACTTCTGTTTTCCAGTCACACAAAAAAAAAAAAAAAAAAAAAAAAAAAAGTTTGCACTTTCCTGTGTTAATTATAAGCATAGTTATTGTTGCTGGGTAGCTGCTGGCTCTCTGCACTGCAATTAGCCAGAATCTCTCTCCTCTAAGTACATTACTGTCGATCATTGCTTCATGCTCAGTACTGGAGGAGACTCCACAGTGTTTTTATATCTGATGGGCACTACTGATGTGCAGAAATACAACTAGGGAAACTATAATGATGTTAACTGCTCTGCATCTGTGCATGATGTGTGACAGCAGACATTTTCTATTCCTGCACTGAATAACAAAATCATATGAGTGCTCAAATGTTGAAGACACTTGTGAACTAAATTCATTGTAGACTTATGAACATACAGATCAATTTGGTTTTAAAATTCTATTCCTTTCAAAGCTAGAGATTTTACTCTTTCCAGACATTTCCTGATTATTCCCAAGTGTCCCTTTCTTCCCAACTGTTGTACTGGTTTTTATTAGTTGTCTGTTCAAGGACATTGGATATAAAAGGACTGTGGTCTTTTTAAAGTAAACAATCAATGCCTGAAAAAGGTGGTGTGAATCACAAAAACTGTATTCTCCTCTGAGTGTTTTTTTCTCTGTTAGATCAGTGTGCTGTTGGAACCTTCCTCCACCAAGCTGCTTTTGACTGTAGACAACAGATTTAACATAGATCAATCTAACCTCTGAGCAGAAGAGGTGATAGCTCTTAGGTGGAAGCTGCCCAGATGTTCCTAAGTTGTCAGTTTGCCAGCACCTGTAAAATTGTACCCATGCCTGTAATATTTTTAAGAGCCTGGCTTCACAGAGAAATGAGATATCCACCATTGACTCATCTTTTGGTCCTTCGTTTCTTTCCTCAGTAATTTTTGTAGTCATTGGCAGTCTGGTCAATGTTGACTCAGTTAAGTTTCTAGAACAAGAAGTGCTTACAGCCCCTGAAGATTCTTGTTAGCTAGACAGCAGCTGGGCAGCTGTGCCTGTGCTTGCCTTTTTCTTCTGTCAATGAACAGCAGCCTTTAATTAGCCTAATCAGGACCCACAGAGCCTGGGACTCACTGTAACATTAGCCATCTTTTTCCTGGCCCCCAGTAGGTAGGAACCCTGGGAAACAGGTCAAGGTATTATTGGAAGGTAAATAATGGACGTGATGGGGGGCTGAGGTTACAACAGTTCAGGGAATACACAGGCACTGGAAATTAGGCTTCATTTGTCCTGCTAGTAACAGAATTGCTTGTTCTCTCTTGTATTGCAGTCCACTAAAATCTACTATTACAGTAGTTTTGGGTCAGCATATATTTAATAAAACAACTGATGTAACACAAACATTTGAAATAGAGAAATACATCTTGCATCCTCAATATTCTGTGTTCAACCCTACCGAACATGATATTGGTGAGTATTTTTGTTCTTTTATTTTCTGTTTACGCAACTTAGTTTCAAGTTTAGTTGCTCTGTCAAAAACTGCCTTCACAGTGGAAAAATCGTAGATATTAGGAGAGGCTTTCAAATGCAGAGGATTCTGTTTTACTGGAGTTATAACAGCATCTGAAAGCTAGACAAATTCAGATGAGAAATAAATTGCAAATTTAAAATAATTATGATAATTAGCCTTTGGAGCAATTTACCTAGAAGTATGGCAGATTCATCATCACTTCAAGTCTTTGTGCAATTAGGTATTTTTTAAACTGAACCAGAAACTGTGGGCTTGATGCAGGAATTGCTTGGTAAAATTCTATTGTCTGTATTGTATAGAGGATCTGACTAGATTAATATAATAACCCCATCTGCTCTAAAAATCCATGTTACTAAGAATCATTTTTCACGCTGAGACAGATTTAAAAATCAGCTGTCTTATCAGTCAAAAGTTAAATGCCCTTCTGATTGACCTTCTATTAGAATGACAATGGAACAGCAACTCACTTCATATTTTCTGATCCACTCTTGCAGAAGGTGGCACATCCCCCAGGGTATCACGCTGTGTGAGCACTTTGTCTATGAGACTATTTAACAGCCTGGTATCAGGGATATTTCAGGTCAGGCATGTTCTGGCTTTTTAGCTCCCAGATGGTGAATATTTTCCACTTTGTAGCAAAAAGCATTCAGATTCTGTGTTGGTAGGATGTCACAGCATACTGGGAGACAAGCTGGATTTGGGGTATTACTTTGCTCTGAAATATTCTGGTGTAAACCACTGTTGGCACTTTGAGATCTCCTAACTTTTTTAATTACTCTGAAATTCAGCGTGCCTTGCTGACGTGCAGTGTCCAAATCTAGGGTCAGGTGAACTAGGGGTGCCTAAGACGAGCCCAACTGCAAAAACAAACAAAAAGGTAGAAATGGGGGAAAGATATGGGGACATGTTCTGCCCTGTCAGTGGTTTCTACTGAAGCAGCAGAAGCGTTATTTCCTGCTGAAAATGCTTTTCTAAAGGAAACAAACTACCATATGAACATTTTCTGGGAAGTTTGGGGGATTCAGAAAAAGGCAAAATTGGTGGGGAAGAGGAAGAAGGCAAAGAAGAGCAAACTGCTGAGTGTTGAAGTGGTTTGTGTGGGCTTCTCAGCCTGTGAGATACTATTCACATGTTCCACAAAGGCCAAAAATTATAGCTGGTAGATAAAAAAGACTATTCAGTGGGATCTCTTACTTTCTACACAGCTGTGCTCAGAAAACCTGGAGCTTCTAAAAGCTGTGATGTGAAGCTTTAATAGATGTGTTCACATCACATCAGCTCTGTCTTTGAGCAGTGTGCCCAAACCCAACATGCTGCCCTTGTTACTCCAAGTGCAAAGTCCCCTCTGTTGCTCTACAGCCAAACACAGGGGGTTTGCTATAGGGGAACCAACATTTCTTCTACTTTTGACATCTTTTTTCAGTATCAAGCTTATGATACTACACAGCTCTGTATTTACACTGTTTTCAGCCCCATGAGGGGGTAGTAAAGGTTGTGTAATTCTTTGTAGCTTTCAGAAGCTTGGTTTTGAAATATCCCGTTTTGGGGGTTTTTATTCCTTAATTTTCAAGATCCTGAATTTTGCTGAACTCAGTGATGAGAGAACACAAAATACACCAACACTTGCAGTAATTAATTTTTTAAATCAAATTGGAATTAGGCAGCTGGCCAGAATTTCAGAAGCAGTGAGCACTTGCACATCCCACTTATTACAGCTGAAAGTTGTGGATATGTCACTGTTATTTAACTTTAAGGTGGGAGGAGACATATGTATTTTCTACCTCCCTCCTTCTCTACAGAGGCAGTGAAGCAAAATCTGCTCAGTGAGTGCAGCATAAAATAAATATTCCCACAAGGGGTGTAGCTGACTGTTTCAGCCTTCAATTTGCTGTGAAATCAGGTACTGTTGAGATGAGTCTGTCTGTCTTTGATTGAAATAACTTAATTAAGAGAGGCTTAGGGGATAATTAAAGTTGTATCTGAGACCCATTGCTGCCAATCCCATCAAAGAAAGGGAGCAGTTGCTTTATTCCTCCTGTATTTTCTTTCTGCAGCTTTGATTAAGCTGAAGAAGAATGGCCAACGTTGTGCAGTCAAGTCCCAGTTTGTTCAGCCCATCTGCTTGCCAGAAAGTGACACTGTTTTCCCTGATCAGTTCAAATGTCAGATTTCTGGATGGGGACACAAGCATGAAAGTGAGTAAAATGAGAGTTGGTGTCTGCAGAAAAAAAAATGATGATGACTAAAACATAATGTTCATGTATATGTTATACAACTGATAGTTTGGTAAAACATTTTCCAAGGGACTTCTGGTGGCATTCTTTTTACCCGCCTTTAGATGTGTACAACATGTACAACTGAAATAGTCATCCTGAACGTCCTTTATAGTCCTTGGAATGTGGAGTGTGGTTCCCTTGACCAAATGTGTGTGTCTATTTTAGGCTGAGATGAGCTATGAGCTAGCTAGGTCTCTGTGGACTGGGAGGGGAGCAAGTAGCTTAGTTATAGGTGCCAACAACTTAACACTTAGTCGAGTGAATCCCACCCCTGATTTCTCAAGGTAGATATCAACGACTGCAAAACAAACACAATCAACTTACTAATCTGTGATGGAGGAGATAGATCTTTACCTTCGCCAGCAAGAAACTTTGGAATCATCTACAGGAGACAGACTTTTAGCTAAGAAATGTTTACATCCAGCTTGAGAAACGTGGAAAATCCATCCCATCCTTTCAGATGAGGATTTTCAGGATTATGAGGATTGGCTATGCTTTGATGTGGAGACAGCAGAGACCTATGTAGATAGATGAACAGGATGGGGGAGCTGGCTGTCTCATTTCAGTAAGAGATTCAGTATGAGCAAACCTTGTCCTGGTCTAAATGTGTAGTCTAAAGGCAAAAAGAGGTAATGGAGCTTTTGATAAGTTGATGATTTAATATCGCATCTGGAAAAAGGAGAGGACAGGAGTGTGGGGGGACTGTTCCTGAACCTCTAGGAAAGGAGAGAACCCAAAGTGGCTCAATGTCTGGACATGGCACACTGTTATTTTAAAGGGCATGGAGTCTGACTGGAAGTTATCTGATCACTAGAAAAAATATTGTTTTTTAAAGAGATCCACAACACTAATGTGACTGAGAGGTGTTAAATATGTTTATATGCAGTATTGTGCATTGTGTTTCCATGTTATGCTCTTTGCATTCTAAAAAAATTACTTTCTTCTGTGCATTTTTTTTAAAGACATATCTGGTTATTCAAATGTCCTGCAAGAAGCACTGATTCCAATTATTCCTGAGGAGAAGTGCAGAAGCCCTGAAATTTATGGAACAGAAATCACTGAAAATATGTTCTGTGCTGGCTACTTCGATAGCAAATCTGATGCTTGTCAGGTAATGTTGTGAGTCATCTCTAGGCAAAGAATCTAACTGTATATTATTGCCAGGAATGTTACAGTGTTGCAGTGCTTACTTTTGACATTACAGTGTTCCTAAAGAAAAGAAACATTCTTTAAAAAAAAAATAAACTTATGTGACTGCACTGTTTACTTCCACCTTCATTTTTAAATCTGTTCAATGTCAATTAAGTTCTACAGAAGGGCAAAACACCTCCAGGGTGTTATATTCCCCCTACCTTCAAAAAGGTGGTTGCGATGCACTG